>NW_028324158.1:4848484-5151515 GCF_054372755.1 Phalangium opilio | reverse complement strand
TAACTACTAGTTATATATATTGCGACACAGATTCAGTTTGTCAGCTAGGATTGTTTTTTTAAATATTGCAGTTACAAATTCATCTGATTAATTTAGACCATGGACGCGGTTAATTGTTATCTTTAAATGTCCTTTTTCAACTTCAGTATTTTACTATACGAATCGGAGGTGTTGTTTCGTCTAATAGACCTTTTCGACGTAAAAAGGTGGTAAGCAACCCCCAGGCGGGTTGATACATTGCCTTCTCTGCGCATTCTCATGATACAAAGACACTATAGCGCAGGCCCCCGTGACTTTCCCTCTTAGTTACATCGAAATGGTCTAATTAGATGGATAATATTGAGTCGAAGATAAAATTTTAATTTCGAAATCGCTATATAAAGATTTATTTATATTAGATTATTTGGAACCTAATCTAGGGTTTAAAAGAAGAAATACATTTTCTTGTCCTTAGTACAGCCAGGGATAGATTTAATTTTAGAAGTAGGAATGGAGAACAGAGTAATCTGGGCGCGCGTCAAAGTTCTTGACCCCCTTCCACTGGACGGAGGGGTATGGAAGAAGAGGCGGGTCATAACGACAGAGGTAAAAATGAATTACGTGTTTTTCGCCGTCCCCGTCAGCAACGTCATGAAAACGTAGTTTAAGTGAGCCAATAACATAATTTAAACTTTTCGATACGTGTTGGAGGGAGGGGCTCTATACTGGGCTATGAGTCGGACTGAAGTAAATAACCGTTCTTCATTCCTACTACTAAAATTAAATCTATCCCTGGTACAGCCCTGTAATTTTTTCTCGAAGAAGATCTACGGGTTGACTGAACTGTATTTGTGAGCTACACTACATTAAAGATACACCAGTAGTATAGAAACATTCCTTTCGTCATGTTTGGAATCTAAGAGCAAACTCTCAAAGGAAGCGAAAGAATTAAAGATAAGGATTCTTTTTCCGTTGCTAAGACACCCACGTAAAATTAGAGATATTAAAAAGACGCGTGAACTTTCACATTTTCATCCTTTCGATTCTAATCCCTTTTTTTCAAGCTACCCATTTTACTTATTTATCCAACTTCTCGGGTTTTTAAAAAGAAAACAGTAAAATTTACATGGGGCGTGGGTAGAACTAAGTTTTCCCTTCATTTTAAACCCCTTTAAAGCAACGAAAAAAAAATTAAATTTGCATGTGAATACCGATAGGTAAAAAAAAACCTAAGGAGAATAAAGAACGGCTTCAAGCATTCAACCCTTTCCTTTCCGGTATACGTCCGGAGTCAATCCGGACCAACTCAAAATTTTGTATCCACAACCCATCGCCCTATTTCTTTTATAAATATTCTACCTAGACCTTACCCTAACTCCACCCTCGTCCTTCCGAAAAAGAGTTGCAAAGTTGCTAGCCCTGGCAGCCCCCCCCCCCGAAGGCCGTGTGGGTTTCTGTCCTCCAATATTACGTAGTTCGTCCCATTAAGTTAGTCAACGACAGCGTATAAATAAGGCTAACTCGCTTTGAAGTTCACTCAGGGTGCAGATGAGGTGGTTGAGAAACTCATTGTGAAATTGCTTCTCAATTACATCAATTCAGTAAATTTTCAGAACATATTTTGGTTTTTAATAGGATGCTTGACTGATAAATGAGATTTAACTATTTTCACTTACGTAACTTAATGAAACCTTTTCTAAATCCATTACCCATTGGTGGGAATGATTAACAATTACGGTGCAGATGTAAAGCGCTTTTCTACTGATGCTTCATAAGTCATTGACAGAAGTATTGCTTTGCAATGCGCTTCGTTTAACATAGATTGTCAAGTCATGGCAAATATGTTATGTACCAGTGGACGAACCTGATAGCCAAATCTGAAGAGACCTCGTCGTCTTACGCTTCAAAATCCATCTACAGTACTTAAAAACTTTCGGGAAACTCTCTGCTACACTATCCCTACATGTAAACAAGTATACGGTCAGGGTCAACATCTACTTGAACTTTACCAAGAAAACTCTAGGGCATATGCTACTTTGAGAGTCAAAAATTCTGAAATCCCCAAATTTGAATGGTTTTAACCGTAATTTAACCTAAACATCGAAATGCTACGATGTGGTTTTAACAATACCACCGATGTTCACCCACGTCTCATAGTATCCTAAGCTGTACAACTACTACAACCCTCATTTAGTCGTAACTGAATTTGGAGAATGAGACGAACTATACACTGCGACGGAAACGCTAGGTATTGAATAATTCAAGACGTCGTATTTAAAATAGTCGCGTGAGCTTATTTTTCTTGTACACCGGCATCCCATATATCTTGACACTAAAAGTAAGACTTACAGGGCCAAGATATCCCCAACTATTTCATGCAAGGTGTTGCGAGGGTCCTCCATTCTTTTGATGGATTCCTAGATTCCGGTATTCCGAGACATGGTTATTTCATATATAATAAGTAATCCTGCTTGCAGTTCTTCCATTATGACTTTGAGGTTTTTTTTCTCTCCTAGCTACAGGCATGCCTCTGTATCATTTATATAAAAGCTAGATATTATCATATTATAAGGGCACCATAACCTGTATTTTTGTCGTTATTTGGAGTTATTTTTCTTTTATAAGAGAAGGGTCAAGATTAACTTTGTCACGCCAGATCCCGGGCCGCCTACGTGAGATGTATAAATTGTATGGGTTGGTTTAGTTTAGTTTTTGAAGGCTTTTGTGTAACTAGTTAAGTCCAATGGAGTTAAGATATGGGAAAATGTAGTTTATTTAAACCAAAAGTTCCATAACAACCGCCTATGAAGTTACGTTCATTTCATTATCTTCCACGAGACACTGGTGGTCAATAATACTAGCGACAGAGATACCCCAACTTCCCCGGGTTTGCAAGTCAAGACAACTAGTGTTGTTATAACCATGAAGCGATATCTAGTTTATTAGGGAGAAGGTACAAATTCGCCACATTTCGAGCTTTATCTCCAATCCAAACGTAGATGAGTTCCCTATCTTCTATTATCTATCTAGCTTTCCCCTTCACTCCTCTAACCACCTTTCAAAGATCAGTCATGGATAAAGTATCTAACGGACTTTGTACAGACTGTAAAATGCCAACCATTTTCGAACAAACAATTGCTTACAACAGTTTTTTTAAAAGATTAATAAAGAGAAGGTATAAATTCACCACATTTCTAGCTTGGTCCGGAGTTAATCCCCGCCTCTAAATTACAACCAGCATCTGACTTGTTTTTGATAATTCACGTCAGCACGACGTGAATGACGAAAATTACGTATTTTCCGACTGAGGAGAGGCGAAATAGCCCGGCCTCCTTTTACGTCCCCCCTTGTATTTTGAAAGGGGGACTGGGACTATGGCGCGCGAATACTTAGGCATCTTATACATTCTCCCTAGTAAGCTAGGTATCGCTTTTTGTTATAAGTTTCTTGGTAAAAGGAACGCGGCTGCTAACTCTGTAACGGTAGCAAATATATTAATAATACCAATATTTGTTCATCAGTGTTATTTCTATCCATATAAATTGCAAGTTATGATGATCCATCTTATTTCACTTTTATCATGGTAATCTTCATTTTGTTAAAATTTATGTTTACATTCACATCTTGCACGAAAGGTTTTTGAGCAACATACGCTAATGAACCTGTAGACTATAGCTTTAATGTAATGTTTATGGTGACCTCATACCAGAAATGTTTATCAACACTAATCAATAGTCAAAGCAAGTAGGCGACAGAAACGCCGACGCTCTATTATTGTCGACCTAGCAACATAAACTTATTCAATTCTCCCATAAATATTGATTTCACTTAACGTTCGAAAAAACTGCTAAATAATAATTAAATTTACTTGAGGGGGATGATTTTTGATTGGCAGTCCATGAGACAACGTTCTAAAGAACTGGCAAATAATAATTAAATTTAATTGAGGAGGATGAATTTTGATTGGCAGTCCATGAGACAAAGACCTTCTCTTTGTGTTAAATTATTTCAATTAATTTTAAATTCGAAAATCTGAAAGTTTTCGAAAATTTAAAGATCCTTTTAGACTTTTTATTTAAAGCAAGATCGGTACTGTACAAACAAGGAGGATTAGAAAAGGAGAGGTATTGTCGGGGCCCAAGAATCCTACACCGCGAGCCTAACCTCCCACATTGGGAGAGAGTGGTAGATCATTGCCAACTCTATTGTATACAATAGAGGCAGCAATGGGTAGATTAGTTCCTTCTTGTCACGTGGGTTAACGTTTGTACATTAACTTTCTATTTTGCGCCATCTCTCCAACACAAAATGTACTATTTTATTTACAAAAAATATCGTACTGATTTCGCACTAGAGCCTGCAGATGAGGGTTTTTTCCTCTTGAAAATTCTCACTAGAGAGCTGATCGTAGTGTAAGTTTGCGGGAAATCTGAGTCGACTTTAGAGATGTGTCGGTATTTTACCGTCCGTAAATTACCGGTAATTTACCAAATACCGCGTAAATTACCGATTTGTTTCTTACCGTAATCTTACAATGGTAATTTGCTGGTAAATTACCCCCGTAATAAGCCTACGAAAATATAAAATACCATAAATTACCGACTGAACGGTAATATTGTTATTCCAAAATTTTTGTCGGTAATTTAGCCGGTAAATTACCATTTTTAAAAATTACGGTAATTTCACATCTCTAGTCGGCTTGCGATGTGATAAGTTCTAACCCTGTTTTCCCTCCTTCCCTCTTTTATCCCGTTGTGGGAGTTAAGAATTACGGTTGCCAGCTTCATTACATCTCCTTTTCTAATTCTCCTTGCTGCAACTAATCACTCACTAAAGTTAGAGAGACGATTTAGAACTCTACCAACTATATGATTTCTAGTGACGTTGATTCGATAATACTTGCTCTTAGGCTACGAACCAATTATTTCATATGTAGTGACAATGAGAATGTCGAAGCATAACACTTTAATATTTCATTCAATATTTGGGAGGAATGAATAAATTAAAAGCTGTATATCTTAAATCTTTGAAGTAATTCGATTGATAAGAATTGAGACACTGGTATTAAGTCCCCATATTTACGTCGTAACTTAATTTGGGCAACACAGACTGGGGGATTAAACGAAATAATCAAAGTTCTTACAATTTCCACGCGTTTCCAAGGTAAACCTCCCGTTTCTAAACGGCTGATAATGGTGAATTCAAATTCTGTAACTTGTTATTTTTTTCCAATATTTTGCAATTCAGTTGTGGCTTTACGAAACTTCAATCCGGTTATGAAGTATTATAACTTTTTAGAGCTTGAAGATATTTAAAACTTCAGACCGCGGAGACGGATTATTAATGACAGAAGAAGTTGCTAATTTAAGCATGTCATTGATTAAGTTTGGTAAAGCCACATTATTTGACAAATAAAATTAACGTAATTACCCCCTTCGTTCTTAAAGAGCAAGTCTTGAGAAATTTACTATCTGGGTGTTAGATTACTTAGAATAAAATGGATTATTCTTATAAAAGTAGTTTAGTCATGTTGCAGCCTTCAGTATACCTATGCGTTAATTTGTCAATTATGAAAATTTTGGCAAAGTACTATCATAGTATTTCAATACTTTAAATTTTTTGCTTCATTGGATGACTGGATAGTTGGTTAACTTAGTGTTAAGGACTGAAGTGGATGTTTTCTAAGCAATTAAACTTTTAAATTCAACAGAACTACAACTGGATCGATTTATCTGAACGATAATCGAGTTCCGAGTATTTTCAGTGATCCTTTGATCCAAAATTAATTGAAATATGAATTAAGCCAAGGAATTTTTAAAAATTAAATCAGTCGGTACTCCAATTTATTCACCATGCGTAGACATGTCGGTAATTTACCGTTCATAAACTACTGGTAATTTACCAAATGTGGTTAATTATTATGTAATTCATCGTTAATTACAGGTGATTTATCAAATGCACTTGTAATTTATAGGTAATTTATCGCTCGTAATTACAGGTAATTTACCAAATGTGGATAATTATAATGTAATTCATCGTTAATTACAGGTGATTTATCAAATACACTTGTAATTTATATATAATTACAGGTAATTTATCATACACTGTTTTAACCTATACGTAATTTATCGCTCGTAATTACAGGTAATTTATCATACACTGTTTTAACCTATACGTAAATTATCGCTCGTAATTACACGTAATTTATCATACACTGTTTTAACCTATACGTAATTTATCGCTCGTAATTACAGGTAATTTATCATACACTGTTTTAACCTATACGTAATTTATCGCTCGTAATTACAGGTAAACTAAAGGTAGTTCATCAAAAACGGTTTTAAATTACCAAATTAAAGTATATACCATAATTTTTCTGACCAATTAGGTCTCAGAACCTTCGGTAGTACAACTGTTTCGGTCTCCTTTTTTTTAAATACAATAAATTACCCAATACAAAGTTCTAAATTATTTCTTTCCAATTTAAAATCGTTAAATTACCGACTTTAAAAATTACGGTAGATCAAGAGGTTTTTGGTATTAAAATAATTAATGTAAAAATTAATACGATATTTTCAAAAACATTCACGGTTTAGTACTATTAGATCTGTGCTGATAAAATTTCATTTGGTATAATTTTTCAAGACCTTGCTCTTTAATAACATTAAAACGACGTAGTTCTCGATCAGTAGTAGAGATTCATCAGATTTGAATGTATGCCTAAACTAACACGTCACAAAACGACATAAAGAAACATCCGTGCACAGAAAGTTCGAGTGCTAAGAATTAATATTTCTACACCTCGTGTCGTGTCAGAGATAAATAAAACTTATTTAAGAAATAAAAATAAAATACGAAAATAATATAACTAATAATAATAAAAATAAATCCCGAACAAAGTGCTTAAATTGATTCATTAAGAGAAGTATATAATATTTATTTCACAGAAGAGATCCAATTGTAAATTATTATTTTTTATTCCGTTTAAAGAACAACGAAAAATATTTCTAATCTTTTAAATTTTCGATACTCAAGTTGATACGAACGTTTAAGTTAAATACGTTCAATGGCTCTGATTATAAATCTGTTATCTAAGTTCCTAATAATATACTAAAATATGTATAACTTTCCCTAAAATGCAACCGGCAGTTTTATTTGCCAAAGTTACAACCAATCAACGAAGAGAACGCGAAAAATGTAGTATCTTCGTACTATATAAGCAAAATTTCAACATCCAGCTCTGATTTGAAATCTGTTATCAAAATTAGTAATAGTACACTAAAAGATGAATCATTTTCCGTAATATAGAGCCGGCAGTCTTATTTGCCAAAGTTCTAACCAATCATCGAAGGGAACGCGAAAAATGGTGCATCTTCGTACTATCTAAGCAAAGTTCCATCAGCTTTTGAAACTTACCTATGTCATCTCCAGTAATCCGAGCCATTTTTGCTCCATGAAATATGTATAATTTTCCCTAAAATGCAGCCGGCAGTATTATTTGGCAAAGTTCCAACCAATCAACGAAGGGAACGCGAAAAATATAGTATCTTGGTACTACCTAAGCGAAATTCCATCAGTTTTTGAACCTTTCCCCCTGTTATCTCTAGTAATCTGAGCCATTTTTTTTCGGTGTGGTTATGTAATAACCAACAGAGTTATGGGCCGATACCCATTTATTTAGTTATTTAGTGGGGCTGTAGGACGCACGGGAAAAGGCAGTGAACGCTAGGCTATTCTATGGGTAATTCAATCGTAAAAGGGACTGGTAATTGTTTTGTAAATTCATCTTAGAAAATAATTATAAGCGTAATTCATCTGTCATCATTATTTTGTTGCGTTTTTGCGTTTTGGTAGTTAAAGGCAATTGGATCACTTCTCGTACATAAATATTAAATACTTCGTTTTATAATAATTAAAAGTATAACTAAGAGGAATGAGGTTTATCTGAATACATTTGCGAGGGAAAGGGAATATGTGCCAATGGGAAATGAATTTTGCACTGATCTAAAGGATTTTGTTTGATATAGATGGTATATATAGCTTGTTTCTAAGTGCTCCAAAATAGGCCTAAGTACTTAATTAATAGAACGTTCTTAGTGTTAATAAATTAAAAATTAAATTGTGGCCTAAACCGCTCAAGCTTAATTCCTGCCATTTACAGAACACAAAATTAAAATTAAAACTCTTTTTACAAAAAACAGCTTTGGTTAGAAATTAGGTTTTTTTTAAATCAAACCTACCTCCATAGTTTGGTCGAACTCTGCGATCGTAGCCCTGCTCGAAAAAGGCATTCAATATCCGGGTTATATTGATCTTGTCATCTCTGAAATTAAAGAAAAAAACTGATTAAAATCTAAATTAAAAACTTAAGGTTTTTATCGTTAGAAATATAAGTACATTTCTTTCTCTAATTTTCCACTAACAAGAAACGCTTGTAAAATTAAGGATGTTTACATTGCACACAACCCAAACAGTACTGGTTTATATAAATAACCAGTGCACTATATAAAATTACTGAGGCATAGGGCAGCTGTGCGAATATTCGTTTAATTCGAATTCGACGAATCGAATTTGCCATTTTAAGAAAAAAAAGAGTATTCAAATAGAAATTTGTATAACCGATTTAAATACGAATACTGTTTCCTAAGCCGAGTATTCGTTTCCATTTCCATGGAGTTAAATTCCATTGAAAATGGAAGGGACTATGGTCACATGACATATTTTACACGGGTTTTTCAGTTCGCGGTGTTTTGTTTTTCTCTCAAGCTATACTTAGTCTTACAGTGGGAACTATTTGGAACAAATATTAGTATGCTAAACCGAGTCATCGAATTTTCGAGTACTCATTTTGAAGAAGAAAACTAGTACTGCTAGGTGTATTTAGAAAACTATTAATAGTTTTGAATCGAACATTCGTCTGGTAAAACCCTGCAATCGAATTATCGAGTACTCATTTTGGAAAATAAAATCTAGTAATAAAATTAGTTTTTTGGAAAACTAGTAATATTTATTTGAACGAGTACTTTATTCGGATTTCGAAGAGGAGAGTTACAATTCGATTCGGTTTGAAAAATCACTATTTGCACAGGCCTACAGAGGAACCTCTTAGTGGCCTAGCATCATGTGACTTCATTACGAGTGCAAATTGTAAAGTATATATTTTTTTACTTTTTATTCGAATGATCGTGTAATAACGAATATTTCAAATAAAATAGGAAACCTATGGTAGCCTAAACATCACAGGGCTACCTAAAAATATCCATGGAAAAATAAGGAAGAAATGGGAATTTAAATCCATACGTAAACGTTATCCTGTGTTCTCTTTCGACTTAACACTTGTGCTAGTTAGTAATAAAATCATTTTAAGTCGTTGGTTAAGTTAAAATACTTTTATTGTCAATTATGACTAAGTTAGGGTTATTATTTAAAATTATGATCGTCCATGCGCGCGCTAAAACTAAACTCCTAAATCGAACTAACTTATCTTATTAATTTTACATTCGAGGAGACCTCTTATCAGTTGGCTAATCAATTTTTTAATCTTAATCTAACTTGGCCTATTAACTAATTTTATAACATGTTGTGACAATCTATTTTTTTATCGCTTACATATAGTAATATTATATATGTGAAAGAATATGTCTTTATATTTTCACAGCTAAACTGCGGATTCAATTTTCATGAAATTTGGTATGGAGATGGTTTTTGCTTTTATAATATCACACCCTACAACTATAGTACTATATATACTATGATGCTGTAAAATGTACCCGTTTCTTTCAAACATTTCGATTTAAATACTAATTATGAGGTAGCGGAGTCGCATATATATTTAGCTCTCTGCGAAGCTCATGGTACCCATGAAAAATACATCTAAGTAGATCCTTTAAGCAAAGAAAGAGAAATTTTCGAATATTCTTTTATATTGTAGATGAATGTAAGTTTTCAAATTTGAATTATTCATTATATTACATAATCTGAAAAGAAACATTCTGCCCTTCAGTTATCCTTTAGTTTTGTATATATATATATGTATCTCACAATCAATACCTTCCACATAAGCACATGAGGGAAGGAAAGTTTAAACATTTAAAGAGTTGTATATTTTTAAGCTTAAATAACTTCAAATTTTTATAATTTTCAAAATATAATTCAGTAATTCAAGCCAAAATCAAATTAGTTTCCGATATGTTTCAAGTTAACTAGTTCTAGCAGCATATTGATATCATTTTACTAATTACTAATTACGTAATTACACTGCCCCACCCCCGTTTTCAATTTAATTCATCAAGCTCACTTAAAGGGAGGATCAAAGGAAAAATCAATCTATTCTTAATTTATAACCCTCATTCAGAGCTCTGTAATAATTCATGATCTATCGATAACTATATACTTCGAGATTATTATCAAAGATAGGCAGAAACCTAACCGTTCTTATTGTTCATGTCTCATAATAATTATACTCTGCACGTTTAGTTACACCTCTATTACCAGTATAGTAACCTAATCCACCCCAACTCCCAAAAGTTCATTTGCGTTTTTAGGTCCATAACATAAAGCTAAGCGAAAAATAAAAAACCTCGCGTCATGCCCAAGAAATGTTATCATAAATAATTCATGTCTATGGAGGAGTTGCTCAAAACCAAAAACACGAAAACGGTATAACTAGCGGCATCTAGCTGCTTCAAAGTGAGTCAGGGATCCCGCAATTTCGAAATTCATACAGATCACACAGAGTTACAAGCATTACGTATTTTTAAGATGCTTTACAATAGTAACTTGGTAACTACAGCTATTTATGGAACTTGATTTGAACATAATTAGTTTGAATTAATGTTACTTGAAATACAGCCTATGGTATCATAGATGGCGGGCCAAGTGCAATTTTAAGTTAGGAGAGTGTCTGAAAATCGCTATACATGGCCCGAAAAGGATACCGAAATGCCGGAGATTTGAGGCTACTATCTTGCCCGCGGAAGCAAGACGCTCCCGGATTTGAAAGCGGTAGAGGCCGGGAGATTGATTACGCGTTAGACCGTTCCTTTTTAGGTTAAATAAGGCGTCCCGTTGAAATAGACTATAATACGCCTTGGCATAATGGTGCATTACAAATATTAAAATTCATTCGACCGGCTATATACGGTTTTTGATCTTATACCTTTCATTACTTTTCAACAAAGGGTGAGGTTCTGAAAGCTTTCATAAAAAAATATTAAGGAAAAATTTATTGGGACAGTGAAATGAATTTTAGATGTTAATTTTATTTCTCAAGGTTCAAATAATTAAAAAAAACTAAGGTAGCAAACCTAGGTAATGATTGTTTGTGTATTAACATATGCGGAAAAGTAGCAGCACTGAATAATTAAAAATTTACTAGCCTAAACCTAATAAATAAAACTAAAAATATTTTTACTTCACCTAAAAGATATATAATACCGTAATTTTGAAAACGTGCATGTTGTGCTCAGAGGGAACAACAGTTCTACAGGGGCAGTTAGAGATAACACGCAGTCTAGTCACCCTGCTGGTCGGCTTCTCCAAATAGCACTAACGTGTGGCAGGTGAAACATTTCTACACTCTTAAAACAATTTTCTATTGAACAAGATATAATGGCTGTACTTCACTTCTGATAGTGTACTAAATTTAAAGGTTATATAATGCTACACCACTGGGTATAAGTGATGGGTGATGTATTAGTGAAAGATAGTAAAATAATACGAACAATAAAAGTCACAATTTATGGTAAACAACGTATTTAAATAGGAATGCTATTACTAACGTAATATATCTAAAACCGGTTTATATAGCGCTTATAACTGTGTAAGCAAAGCTAATCAATATTATAGTTAGAATATTTTCGGCAGTTATGGCGTCATAACGTTTTAGTAACTTATGTAGCCAACATATTACAGTATGCCAGAGGACGAATTAAGCTTTCTAATACTTAATATGAACTAACAAAATTAGTTTTAATATCGCAAATAAATTTGTTCTGACAAAGTGTGAGAGGACTCAAATATACATGGTTAGAAGAAGACTTCGCGCTGATAACAAATTATTGTTATAATCTCGGTTTTGGTTAGAGGTCAAGCTAAAAACCGCGCCTCTTTCGTGTTTCATAGGCATTTTATATCGGTACTTTAAAATACTGATAAACATCGGTTCATCTTGTAGAGAAAACGTGAGATAGATTTTTATATCCGTTTAGAGTTTAATATCACTGTTCAATATTTCAGGCGCTACACGAGATTATCGTCGCAGCACGTGAACGGATTGAACATTGATATACATCTCCAATTTTCCACATTAAGATGAAAAATGGTTATAATAGTTTCAATTATTCCTCACTAATTAACGTAAGAATAAAACTCCCCAATTATATATAATTAATATACACTGAAATTTTGAGGAAAAATATTTATATGCATAAGATTTATTTACCCTGAAGCGGCTCCACATTTTGAATAATTCCATACATTGACTACCAGAAAGACCACAATTTTTGCGATCCAAGATACGGTGTGACCAACTTTCATCCTTGCTACTTCGTATAAACGCTACGGTGGCTGGGTGTTGATAAAAATTATATCTATAGTATATAATTTTTATTAAACGTCTCTTCCTCGGTTTGCTTCGCGGTATAAGTTTTCAAATTTCGCCGATTATTTAAGATTTAAATCTCGCTTGAAATCGTCGTTCGCTAGATTTTTAGTTTCAATTTTTGAAGGTATCGTCGACAATGAACCAATAAAATAAAAGATTAGAATTTTTCTCGGTATTGATAAATTTTGGGTTTTTTGATGTTGAAATTTGGTGGTTTTTCGTTTTCCTCCCTAGTGATTCGTTAAGTTGACGCTGGCCGCAGACACCGCCGTGAATTTTATTTGATGTTAAATCGAGATGCCCTTTTGTTTGAAAATTCTTCAACGGTGCTGGGGTTTTTTGCTCTTTTATTTTACGTAGCCAATTTAATGATGCGAATAGTTTAAAAACGGGGGAAAATTTTTGATTTTTAATATTTTTCTTTCTCAAGGTTGGTTTCTGGTGATACGGGTGGATTTTTATATCTCAATCGAATCTCTGTTATATTAAAACGGGGTTAAAGAGGTATTTTTCTGAGGGATATTGGGGGGAAATTCAGCTCTCTCTCTTTCTCTCTATAGTATATCGGGAATAATCGGAAGATGATGATAATTATTCCTCGTCGAGCTGACGCTGTTTCCTTCTTCTACTTTTTCTTCTTCTTCGACTTCTTCGTCTTGGAGGATGTTTTTAGCTTTCCTCGACCATTTCGCGAGACCGTGGAAGTTCTTCCTCCGGCCCCTCAGGGAAGAGGCTTCGGCGTCGTGGCTAGGCCTCACCGTCAGAGGCTGATGCTTCGACGGAGACATATCGGGCCAGGATCCTCTTCCGACTGCATCCCGAAAGACGAGGCGAGGGACTCCCGAACGGGCTTCGCTTTTTTGGGGCCCGAAAACAGGCGCGGCTGGCGCGGGGCGCAACGAGCTGCGGAGCGAGCGAGGCGAAGGGGTTCGATGCCTTTGCTGCACAGCCCCACAAGTCCTCCTCTCGCGACGCGAACACACTCTTCCGACGAGAGCCTCGGGCCGCTGCTCACCGACGAGCCGATGCTTTGCGCCGCTACAAAACCGGGGGTAGCCGGGTGCCGGGGTGCGAAGAGGGAAAACCAGGGGCCTGCCCGTACCATCTAAGGGAACCAGACCGTCGACGGGAGCTCTACCAGGGGGTGGAAACACCACGGGGAAAGAAATATTCAACCCCCAACAACCCGGGATCGATATTGTATTCCCGCTTCAACCCGCTCACTCCAATTCAGGCAAGGTGGTAGCGCTGCTTTACAGTGTAGCCGGCTATGGAGTTCTAGCAGCCAATTTGGGCTAGTTCCGCGGCGCAAGTGGCGATATCAATGTACGCTTTTAGCTCACCATCATTTTTTCTATACTTCGTTCGTATCTGTAATCGAGAGTTTTGCTCTAACCACAAATTATTCAGAGATTAACGTAAGATTGCCCTTTAGATCTTGGTAAATAAAACTGCAATTTAATTATTACATTACGAACCAAATTAAGACTCAAATTTTGGAAAATATATTTGCTTAGATTGCAAATGTTTGCCCTTTTCGCGAAGCAATTCAATCGTCGTAAAATTAAAATATCCAATATACCTCGAGGCCCAGCATCAGAAGTTTATGAAATATAGAAGAGCTTTGAATTCACCCCTTTCCTAAAACTGCATGAATACGCACGTATTAAGTCAGAATGAAGTTCAGAATTTCCGGACATAAAAAGCTACCTTCTCTATATCATTTCTCAGAAAGACTCTGGGGAACAGATCTTATAGTCGTATATTTTTTTAAATCTTACGTAACAACCAGATTCGATCGTGAATCGTAATAACTTTAGCTTGAACTGCATAAATGAAAACGACTTTTAAAAACAAATACGTTGCCAAGTTTACAAGCAATTCCATAACAAGGGACTTGTAGATGACTCTCATAATGGAAACTCATTATTTAAAAATAATATTGTGTTGTATATAAATTTGATAATGTTATAATAATTTTGGTATTTCCCACACTCTTATATAATCATTTACTTTAATAGTACTCAAATAATGTGGGAAAACGCGATTGCCAGTTTGACGCAAGAACCCTTGGCAGTGGGTAACCATGGCTGTATCTTTCTTTCTTTCTGTGACGCTACACAAGACCTTCAGGGGAGAGTTTAAGAATGCGAACAATTGTCAAACTGAAACACAAATCCATAAATGGTTTCAAAATCAAAGGCAAAACTTGACCACAGTTATCAAATATCGGTATGGCGTCGATTAATTTGGGCTATTTTGAGCCGAAAACATCCTAATTCGAGAGCGGCAAGATCTCTCTCGCATCACAGCTCGCTCCCTCTCGCGTCGACGCGGGCCTACACCGCCCGCCATGAATGCCCCAAAATCTCACGACCCCCATCTTTTCTAAAGGCAAACCGGCAGCATCCTCATCTTCGCCGCTTCGACGAAAAGATCCAGCTCGGACCCCCATATAAAGCAGAATCGCGCCATCCTGGATCGAACACCTCCATCCTCAAACCCTCATCCCGAGCTTCCCACACAGCAACGGGGCAGAGTTAGGCCCAGCATCTAGCCCTTGCAAGGACGCCTTTTGGGAGAATAGAGGAGAGGAAGAGCGAGAGAGAGCTCTAGATCCTTCGCATTGCGTTAGCAATCCCCTCGATCGTTATTTCCCCGAAAAGCCAAAAAAATAACCGCGTTTTGTAGGCCAAATCCGGTGCCCGCCTTGTGATGTATTGTGAGGCGATATGATGAACGCTTTATACCTAGGCTTAATATACTGTACGCTATATAGTCCTAAGATCGAAGGTGTGATAGGATATTTTAGGACCTTTAACCTTTTGTTAAGGGGTTGACACTATAATGCGCTATTTAAGCCTTGTAATTAACCCTAATTCTTGATTATTTTAAGACAGTGGAGGTCCTGTTATTTTATAAAAAGGAAAGTACAACGTATAATTTAGTGTACTTGAAAGAAACCCTTGAGGGGGAGCTATACAGGGTGTTTCTGATAATCTAAGGGGTATTAAACAGATTAGAAAGTATCAAAGAATGTGGGGTCAACAAAATTTCGTTACGGAGGTATGAATTCACAAACGTTGATTGGCCAATAAAAGTAGGAAATAGTCATAATAGTCAAATATTTGGAGAAATTAGATTTATATAACCAGCGTAGGCACACTTCTACCCATTTAATAGCACACTTCTGCTTGACAAAGTTCAATACGGTTCTTAAGTTGAAGACTATTGAAGGCTGATATGTCTAACTCCACATTTGTGATTATTTCCTTTTGTTACAGATTAATCAATTATTGGCAGCACATCTCAGTAACTAAATGTTGTAGAACTCATGTTTTTTAACACTTTGGCCCTATAATTTATGGCAGACTTATCAGAAACACCCTGTATAATGTACGAAGTCAATTCCTTACTGTATTTTGTTCATAAATTCAAATACATTTAGATCTATTTTGATTACAATTAATTTATTAATATAAATGATTTAATGGGAGAATTAACTTCTAATAAAATAAAATTCAAAAATGTTAATTTTAAGAGACGAAACCAACCGGCAGTTCATTAAGTCATTTGGAATTCAAAACAATGTATCTTGTACACTATGAATAAATGAGATATACAATGAAATATAATGTCATTGACCCTTTGAATGTAATGTTATAAGGGTAAACCATGAAGCCGACGCCACGAAAAAGAAAAAGAAAAATACAACAAGAGTTTGTCATTTTAATCAGTCGTATGCAGCATGTGCATTATTGATTTTGCGAACTGCTCTAAGCGTATCCGGGTTTCTTCGTTTTGTTACATTAAGTGCCACACTCATTTTCTTATCTGAATTATTAAAATACCATTATCACAGCTCAGAGTCCGTAACGCATGAATTTATGAGGAGTTAATTATACACAGAAAATTTTAAGATCCGCAGTCAAAATTAGTTACCGAATGCATCAAACTGTATATCAGTAACGATAGGGGGAGGTTTAAGAAGTGGCTGCGTTTTGTTGAGTTCTTCTCAAGGTTGGAATGGATTCTAGGCCTTTTAAGAACGTTTTATTCTAGACAAGTAACCATTTAACATTATGTATAATCTCTAATATAGCATCGTTTTATCGAATATGGAAGTTATAAAGAAATGTGTTTAAAAAAACAAGTTGGGAAACCAAAATAAACCCCTCCGAGTCGAGACGCAATTAAGATTTTTTTCTTACATAATTAAATAAATATAACTGATATTAACTATTTTAATAGTCATTAATATACCTTAATTCCAGTTAAATTGTTTAAAGGA
Source organism: Phalangium opilio (assembly GCF_054372755.1). Lineage (NCBI taxonomy): Eukaryota > Metazoa > Arthropoda > Arachnida > Opiliones > Phalangiidae > Phalangium > Phalangium opilio. The sequence continues at coordinate 5,134,641 of NW_028324158.1, read as the reverse complement.
ACTTTATTCCTAAAATAATTTTAAACATAGCTATTGTTGACGTATGAATTCAATTGAAATTAACAATTTTTGGAAATTTAGGGTATATAAGGCGATTGATTCACGATAAACGATAAGAAAACCCGCAATTGCGTGAACCTTTGGTGGCGGCCCTGCCATTGGTAGGCTAGACCTTTCTCGTAACCCTAGCCGATCGCCGCGTACTTCTTAATACTAACGATGGGAGTAGAAGCCAAAAATTGCTTTCTGCGAACAAGTTTGCTTCGATTTGCCAACTGCTAATCGCAATGACAGACACACAGACACGTCCAGTGTAATACCTCTCCGTGACGTCATCGTCACTCGGAGAGGTAAAAACATGTAGATATTTCATACGGGTCTGGACCCAAATACTATATTTAGTGTTTTGTGTATAAAAGTAACTCTACCCGGTTTCCAGTCCCTTAAAAACTAAGGACAACGCCTGTTATAGCTTAGCTTGTAGACTGTTAAGAACTAGGCCTTATATTACGTTATTCCTACTCTTTTAAACCCTGAACATCTAGGTATTAGGTGTCCTTAGCGGAAATAACAGAGTCGACGTTTTCTATTAAGAATTCCCTCCTTAAGTATTAGGTTCAATAGAAGTAAATTAGCCCTTTTTTAGTTTTTCAGAATTTTAAAGCAGATGCAATAACGTTAGCGAAAAAAATCGGTGCAATATTTTCATTGTTTTCAGCAGAGAATTACGTCCAAGCAGAAGGGGATAATATAAGAAGAATGACACTCTGTATCCTCTCAATGATTTAGTTACGTAACATGATTCTTCTCATTCTACGTACCCTTTTCGTTTGCTCTCCTGCTCATAAAACTTCAGATTGACATCACACTGTAAGTGAATTCTATAACAGTTTGATATACTAAATAATTAACAATCAACCCTTAAACGTTGACTGTCTTGACGTGGGACAAAAATCCACAAGCGCATGCGCCTTGGCAAATAGTTAAGCGCTAATAGAGTAATGATGAGGGAACTATTTATCGCGTGTGTGATTCGGTTTAGTAATCTTGCTCCAAATGTAAAACGATGTTTGTTTTACATTTGGAGCTTTGTTGTACACTTCTCTCTAAGAGAAGTGAAGTATTATATACTTCTGGTCCAAGCAAATGTTAGTAAAGTCTTCCTTTCGCAATTTCTAAAATATGCAAGCGTGTTGAGGTCACATTAGTTGATTGAAACAGTCTTCTGTGCAACCTGCTTTTAATACTGGAGATGCATTATCACTAGCTTAACTTCGTTTTAATTACTTCTTCAATTTCTAATGATTTAAATTGAAATCTTGATTTTTGACCCGACAAGATCAGATTATTTAGCGTCAATTTAGATTCAGCCTTAGGCACCATTAACTGCTTTGATGGTATCTTCTTTCAGCTACTAATTCGGATCAAATTCTACACCAGATAACACTTTCTTGTAAAAAAAAGCAAATCGAATATCGTTAGATTCGAAGTAGCTTTGGATTACTTTAAAATTACCTAAATTAAATTCGATTAAAGGATTTTTTTTTGTTATTTTTAACTAATAGAAATCTGTTGAACAGTTACGATCAAACAAAAGCGTAGCTACAGATAGTATTTTGGGATATAACTTATAGAACGGGCTAGCCTATTTTGGATACAAAAGACCTATTTCCTCCGCTTGAAATAGCCTAAAATAAAGCCCCAAAATTCAAGTTTACTACTTTTAAAATTCATTTGCAATTAAAGAACCTTTTCAAAACTTGAGGTAAAATAGTGTAGTGTTTCACCAACTTGTCTTCCAAAGAAGAAATAGCCGGTATGTTGATCCAAAGACGTTAGATAGAGCTGCTAAGTTACCAGTCCACAAAAGTCCTTATTGTATTGAGCAAGAAGCGATATCTAGTTTACTACGGAAAAGGTATAAGATGCCTAAGTATTCGCGCACCATAGTCCCATGCAGTCCCCTTTGCAAAATACGAGGGGGGACGTAAAAGGAAGCCAGGCTATTTCGCCTCTCCTCAGTCGGAAAATACGTATTTTCGTCATTCGCGTCGCGCTGACGTGAATTTTCAAGAACCAAAGAGATTCTGGTTGTAATTTAGAGCCGGGGATTAACTCAGAACCTATGTTTGGACTGGAGATAAAGCTAGAAATGTGGCGAATTTATACCTTCTCCCTAGTAAACTAGATATAACTTCTTAATCTGAGTATTTTGGATCAACATACCATACCTTCCGTCTTAGGAAAACAAGGTGGTCAAACACCAGACTATTTTACATCGACTTTTGAAAAGGTAATTGAAAATAAATATAAGACTTAAATTCGTGACGTCAATGTCCCGGCTGGTATATTAACGTAATAAATGCCACTTTTTCCCAACATTTATTAAACAAGGTGTCAAAATATGTAAATTATGTGAGTCACCCTAAATTTCGCTCTTTATACTCCCTTTAAATTTCAATTCCAATGCATGGTTTCTAATTCTGGGAAATATTGCTTACGGTATACCAGATTAAACATACACGACTAACAGTACGCCTGAGAAGGACGGTGAGATATTCGAGATATTTTAGTCATTTTAGCTGAAGCTCTCTTTGTTGACAAGCCTTCAGGAGTTGTCAGGGATGAATATATGGTGATATATGAGTAGTTTAGATTTTCGTGCTGTGAATTGTGGACGAAATGTACCGTTTCAAGATTAACTACCCCCTATTCTGGATATTGTGAGCAATTTGACTAATTATCGATCAATATGGATTGCTTTCCCAGACATTTACTGTGTGTGGGTTTTCAGCTTGTTTAGTTTAGACTAAGAGCAAACTAGATTACTGAATTCAGGAGACTTAATGAATCCGCAGCTCTAAGGTAGCAGGGTGCGATATCCAGACAAGATGGCCATACTCTATCTTCTAGGTAATGCGTCGTATATGGTTTAAAATCAGGGTTGTTGATTTTTTTTATTTAAATCGGATTTTTCTTATTTTTATTGAATTTTTAATTTAAGTCGGATTTTTTTATCTTTAGTAACTTTTTATGTATATTGAACTACTAGCTAGTAGCTAATAAATTACGAACCTGAAAACATGAGTCAAAATTAACCAAAAGCAAAATATTCATGACATTTACTCAGTTATTAGATATTTTCTACAGAGTTATTCTTATCTTAAATTATCACTATTCAAATGCCTGTACAAAAAGACTAGCTTGACAGCTATTTCATTTTCTAGCCTGTTTAATTTTAACTCCAGTTAAAAGTGACCACATGAGTGACAAGATGAACTAGAGGTCTGAGAAAAACTTAAACTGAAGTATGGCAAAAGCTTTTCTAGTTAAGTTTCTTAAACTATATTTGTTGGAATTTTAGAAAACCTTTTTCAAAAAATATATAAATATTTGATTTTATTCAAATGATTTTTTTAAAAAAAAATTTATTTACTTCAAGATTTAAATCAAACAACCCTAGTTTAAATATTGTCTATTTCAGGGTACGTTTCGCATCCTGATTCTCATAACATGCTTTTTGGTTTGCCAATAATGAAATTCTTAATAATTAAAGCTTTTAAATTAACTCTATTAATTCGGTAAAAAGCAACCAGATGAAGCAATAAATTTTAGAAGGAATATTATACTTAACAGGAATAAATAGATTGTTTTCTACGTGGAATCTTTAAGAGGTAAATTTCTGGGCCTATCTACTTCAATTAAAAGGGGAGGACGTGTAAAAAAACTAAAAACCGTCAGCCCTGACGTCATGTGTAATGTATTTGAACTTAGGAACGTCGTGATGTTGACGTAGCTATCGACCTGCGCCGAGATTTCCGCGGCCTATGAGTGTCCAACCCGAATGTAAACAAATTCTCTCCGTGTTCTGAACGAGTAAACCATGGATCGATGGTTGTCCTATATGTGTGAATAGCCAATGAGACGTGAGGAAGGAGAAGTTGGCGGTTTTTTAAGTTTTAGGCCCTTCCCCTTTCCTTCAATCAGATACTAGTAGTTCTTCTTAGAGATTCCAAGTATAATCTGTGTATTCCTGTTTAGTAATATAGAGTATTAAAATACCTAAAACATAGACGAACCTGATGCCGTTTTAAGCCTCCCTTATCAAAGGTTAAATTGAATTTTAAGGCTAACTCATAAAAGGAATTGCGAAAAACAGAACTTCGCCATAATATTTGAGACAGTTCTTTTCGTAGAACTTACATCAGACCCATATATTGATTGAGAGACAAGGGAAAGTTATTTCATTGACACCAACGCTTTCATTACAAATACAGCATTCTATTTTAGAAACGAAAATGGAATAGGCCAGTTGGATTTTTATTTAACCTCGAAAAAACTTTTGGAAATGTAGTACACAACGAATGTTATCATAAGCGAATAATCCCCTTTAAGTGTACATCATTAAGTCTTTGGTGGAACGTCTAATGCCTCGTCCCTTCACGTTAGCTCCTATGAGAAATCCGGCACCAAAAATACAAGGGATATATTTATTTCCATTGTGGCCTCGAAAAGTGTGTATGGAGGTGGTCTGACTCTCTTGAATGGAATTTTTAGCTAAGGGAGTCTCTTCTTATCGTGTGCTTTTTCCCTTCCTAGCTCCAACCGGTGCTTTTTACCCGAATCACGTGGTACCTTTCCACCCCTACGTTTGAAGAAAAAAACAGGGCAAAAGACGAACAAGTTTTTTAACATGATCATGCTCTTGTATACACCAGTTTGGGGAGAAAATTCCTTAACGAAAACCTAGCAGTCAATCGAGGAGAGGTTTTATATCACCTCTTTCGTGTCATACTAAGAGTATACTAAAGGGTAGGCTTTCACAGTGGTAGTGTCTCATATAATTTAATACCAGGTTGGGGTGAGTTGGATTAAAGGCAGCAGGGGAACAGGCACTCTTCTATAGATCCTCCTTAGACATAAATTTAATATTAGATTATCAATTTATGATGTTATCGATAGTCTAGGACATAAAATGCAATTTTGGATCTACCCTAGGTATCTAAAAATATTTCAACCAACGTATAAAAAACCACACAAACTTTGTTTTGAGATTCTCCGGGTACATTCATTTTTGTGAAAGCCCCACGTTTTCCCTCAAAAGAATTTGATCTACTTTACAAAATTTTAGACAAGACAAGACCTTTTGTAACAAGATTTAGGTATAAAGGATAACCAGATGCGACTGAAGTTTTGGATTAAATATAAATACATATTTAAATAAATGGAATTTAAATATAATTATAATTTATGAACAGCTAGTATTCTGAATCTGACAACCCATCTTATGACGTGGGTACTCTTCAGTTATTTTAGTTGTAAACAGTTTCGATAAATAGTTGATGATAGTTTTAATTACTCAGAATAAGCCTGAATCCAAATCCAAGTAATTTATAGGTTTTTAAAATTTAAAATGTAAAAAATTGAAATAAGAAACATCCAGCATAATATGACTATCTGATTGCCCATTGTTGCAATGAAGCTATGAGCGTTGCCGGCATGACTATTGATGCCGCCACCGTTCGAATATTTATGTTAGAATCATAACCAGAAGAGGATAATAGAAGAAGGATGACACTGTATCCTATTAATACTTTAGTTTTTAACATGATTCTACCCAGGCTCACCCTATAACTGTTTGGCACTAATCCCCAGCAATCAACTAAAAAACCTTGTCTTGACGTGGGACAAAAACACACAAGCGCATTCATGTGCCTTGGCAAATAGTAAAGCGCTAATAGAGTATTGATGTAGGAATTATTTATCGCGTACGTGATTTGGTTTAGTAACATTGCTCCAAATGTGAAGGGATGTTGGGAAGAGTGACGTTACATTTACCCCGCTTTGTGGTGGTACACTTCTCTCTGATATAACGTAGTGGGTTGCACACACACATGCTATGCAAGTCCGGGAAACCACACATAAAAGTGGGGGAAACCGACACTTTCTGTTATAATATAAATAAATACATTTGTTGGTAGTAAACATTTGGATATTTGACCGTGCAGGATTAAGAACTGTTCATTCATCTTCGGATATAGCAATTATGTCGTGCATTTTTACACAAGCTTATCACGTATGTTCAGAAGGCTATACGGTGGAGTAACTTACAAGGTTTTGTTTTCGTGAGCTTTGAACATTAAGAAGGTCATTAGTACAAAATAATGAGGTTACTTTTCCAATATACCTTTAAAAGTTATGGGTTAGTTATAATTGCTTGAAAAAAATGGATATATTTCTTATGCAAAAATACTCTATAGTAATTAAATAAAGAGGTCGCGACGATACCTAGACAAGTCTGGAAATAAGGTTCTTAAAATTGATCATTACTTTTCGAAAAGATAATCTTTTGTTGTTTTTTTTTTCGATGTACGAAGATCTTTTTTGGATGTTGACTCTTATTATTTTCAGCAACGAGAATTTATTTGTCTGAAAGAATTCCTATATCATGCTATTTATTTATATAAAAGGGTTTCTTCAGTTTTTTGGGCAAAAATTTAATAATGAGACTGGTTTATGAAGGCCAATTCAAGCCCATTTTACGTGTGCTCATGAGACTTGAAGTGGTATCCATGTATATATATTATGAATTGTTTCTATAATGTATGTCATGGTTTAGAAAAATAGGTTACTGACACGAATATAAAACAGTAAAGCCTTTGGCTATTGTTAAGAAGACTCTAAAACGATGGACAGGAGAGTACACCATTACACGAGTATAAATTACCGTTATTAATCATTTAATATTTATATCATAGTCTAATATGTGATAAAAAATGTATTTTAAACAATAAAAATTGATAATCTGAAAATAGCTAATATACTCGGCGTTTAGTGTGTACATAGACCAGGAACCTTTCCTGGTCTATGTACACACTAAATTGTTTATTGATCCATCCATATGATGATCATAAAAATGTAGGAAAAAAAAGAACAGCCACTTCTAAAACTTTAAATATAATTATTGGTTATTCATAAAATCTAAAATGGTAGGAGTTCTTAATAGCTAGGGGTTCGTGGACCCAACCTTGCGCAACTCAACCAAACAACTTCAAAAACCTTCACCTAGTGTTACTAATATATAGCAAATTGCAACTGTGCATAAAATATATGTACTGCAAATAACATAATTTTAAACATTAAATTATGGTGTTATTCATAGACGTTGGACGCAACGCAATTAAATACAGGCAAAGGCAAGGCGTCGTGCGCAAACGTCCTGCCTTTTGCGCACGACGCCCTGTCTTCGCCTGTACTAAATTGCGTTGCGTCCGACGTTTATGAATTCCACCTTATATCAACTTAAAATCGTCGATTAAAGGTGGAATTCATAAACGCCGGACGCAACGCAATTTAGTACAGGCAAAGGCTGGGCGTCGTGCGCAAAAGGCAGACTTTTGCGCAAGACGCCCAGCCTTTGCCTGTACTAAATTGCGTTGCGTCCGACGTTTAAGAATTCCAGCTTTAATTTCTATATCTAATCGTAAACTCCGATTAAAGGTGGAATTCATAAAAGTCGGACACAACGCAATTTGCTACAGGCAAAGGCAGGGGGCTGTGCGCAAACGTCCTGCCTTTGCCTGTACTAAATTACGTTGCGTCCGACCTTTAAGAACTCCACCCTTAAATCGTGATTATAACTACTTAAACCGTAACATAATCGCCTTAAAGAATGCACAGAGCAGTATTCACCAGCAATTACATAACCTTAAGGTTTCTTGTCTGTACCAGCCTTGTTTCAATGAGGACGAAAATCCATTGTCAAACTTAGTCCAATAATAATAATAATCGCTCGAACAGTGTTTATATTAATTCCGAATAGGCACTTCTTTTGTTCCACTAAGTGGCCCGCTATTGTACAACCTACCGATCTGGCCGCGGGGGCGAGAAAATGATCGAGAGAAATAAATCAAATATTTCCATAACTAGATTATGGCGAAATACATATTTTAAAACGAAAAGGGAGAAAAAAATCGAGACCATCACAGAATAGAAAGAAGAATAATCAATGAAAAAGAGTTTCCAGGCAATTTTTCTCGTCTTCGGAGCAGGTGCAAAATTCCATTTTTATAAATTCCCCTCAAACCATCTCTCCTTTTGACCAAAAGAGAGAGATACTGGTTTTAATAAATGAGGTGGTTAAAGAGACACTACAGCGTGGGACAGATCACACCAACACTTATTTGGTTTTAAAATTATAAATCTACGGACCGACATCGTAAGAAATCGTTATACGAAATTGCAGATCTCTAAAAAGTAAATTTAGAAATAGTCAAGTCGCATTTGATTCATCATTAGTTATCAATTAATTAACTGGATAATAAACAATAACGTGTAATACTAACTTAACAATGAAGAGCCAACGCTTTGAAATTAAAGGCCTAGAATCCGTATCACAAAAAACAACATTTTCAAGGTATGACCGCTTTTAGTTGAATTTGCATTACGTAACTTAATACGTAGATTTCTTATACTTGGAATATTTAAGTTTCCATTTTCTGAGCCTCTCTGGTTTGAACTAAAGAGGACGAGGTGTAGGAAAGTCACCCCAGACGTTACCCTAATGTAGTTCAACTTGAAAGCCAGGTGGCATTGACGTAGCTACCGACCTATCCGCGCCGAGCCCGAATGTAAAGAAGTTCTATTTGCGTCGTGTGAACGACTAAACCTAGGGTCGACGGTTGTTCTATATATTTGAATGACCAATGAAACGAGAGGAAGCCCTTCCCTTTACCTTCAATCAGATATTGGCATGGGGTCTATGGCTTCCTAAATATTACAAGTAGAATAAATCAATTACTGGTGATATCCAGTGGTGAAATCAAAATGATCTTGTTTATTCATAATATTAATGTTCATAGATTTAACGTTTAGTATTCAGTTGTTCCTTTTTTAGGTCATACTGGAGAGCCAGTATGATTTTTTACAACTGGCAGGTACTTTTGGGTTTTGGCGAAGATGTTGAAAAGGCAAAACTCTTTTGTAAATGTAATCCTTGCTCAGGAGGGTATACACATCACCCACAAGGCTAATGGATGATGAACATATCTCCCTTATACCTTTTTCTACTTTTTAAATAATCACACACATTTCTTGTTATCCTTGTCATTGGCTAGGAGACCCAATCTTAGACAAACTAAAAAGATATAGACCGAAACAGTTGACCGTGAAATTCTAACTCATGTGAGCCCTCCTTGAACAGGAAAAAATAATTGGGAGACAAAATATATATCAACTTCTTCCATCGCCAGTATTGCTATTTACAAACAAGATGCAAGTCTCTCTGATCCCTTCCAAACTGTATGTTCTGTTTCTTTAAATGGTTTGACCCGGTAAAACAGCCTATATTTAAATTTTTTTGAATAATATTTCAAGACCTCAATAACAACTATTTGAGCAATTTCAATGTAAAGCGCTAAACGTACATGATGTTATATAAGGTGACTTTCAAGTTTTTTCGACCAATTTTTAAAAACAATATCAAAGTTCATCGATAAAAACATAAAGTATACTTCTTTGAAGCTTGCTCATATACTACGGTTTAAATCGACAAAAAGCTCTGCAACGATTGGTTGTTTTGTGTAGGTGTTGAGAGGACGGTTGTTTATTCTCATTTAACATTTCGTCTACAACTGTGAACGAAATTGTTTTCATCTATGATCGTTTCAGCTATCAAGCCAAATATGGTACCGCCACTCTAGTACCAAGGATTAATGTTTGGATCGCCAGTATCGTATACCATGGTCTAAGCCGACAAAAAACTCTTCTGTGATTGGTTGTTTCGTTTTTATCTACTAATGTTTCATGCTATAGTGCCATAGAGGCGGGGCGAAGTGGTTTCTGATAAGTCTGGCATAAATAAAGGGGTTTTATTTGGTCAATTTTGCAGTATTTTACGGATGACCCCTTAATTAAGAAACTGAAAGACAATGACTTTAAATTTAATTAAGGGGTCACCCCTAAAACACTAAAATCATAACTCAAAAACAGTGGCCCTTAGGTCAAAATGTGATAGAACATTTTAGACCCAAAATCCCCCAAAGAACATCCCGCTTGATATATTGCAGACCTATCAGAAACACCCTGTATTCTAGTTTTATGTTAAGTTGCATCAGGGATAGATGTAATTTTAGAAGTAGGAATGGAGAACGGTTAGTATTTACTTCAGTCCAATTCATAGCCCAGTATAGAGCCCCCCCCTCCAACACGTAACGAAAAGTCTAAATTATCATAGTGGCTTTCTTAACCTACGTTTTGATGACGTTGTTGACGGGGACGGCGAAAAATACGTAATTCCTTTTTACCTCTGTCGCTATGACCCGCCTCTTCTTTCATGTTCCCCTTCCCGGGGAAGGGGGTCCGGGACTTTGACGCGCACCCAGATTATTCTCCATTCCTACTTCTAAAATTAAATCTATCCCTGGTGATACCCGAATACTCAAAGAATTGGATTATTGAAGTTCGTTTTCTCTACTCAAATTATTAGGTTCCTCAACCACTTCATTTACAAAGTTTCCAAACTATGGTTAAGGAAAAGAGAGAAACGGTATTCCGGGTTTTCAAGCCATTAAGAAAATTCTTATCACACAAAAGCGAAGGGTGATTTGTAAAAGAGAGAAAGAGAGAGAGAGGTGCAGCGAGGATTTTAAATTATGCAGCCAATAGGCTCTACCGCTGCCAGGGAATTTAGGCCGATTAAACTTCGATTGAAAACGGACAATTGATTTCCTCTATCCCAATTTCTATCCACCCCCTATAACTATAACTGCACCCGAACCAAAGGATTGGATAGTTGCCATTAAGTCGGCAAAGATTTACAAGTAATTTTGAAGTTTTCGGAACAGGATTTAGTGATGACAATGAATAGCCATAAACCATTTGTTTAGACTAATTTCAATTTCAAACATCGCTGTTGTTGGACAATATTTATATAGTAGAAAATTTAATATTCGACCCCTTTTTGCAAGCAGACCTTAGACGAATCCACCACGGATGGTTGCCAAAAACTGTTTTTTTTTCTTCGACCAAAGTTCAGTTTTCATTACGGAGCCTTTTCAAAAATCGAGTCATTTTCATTTTCCATGCCCGGCCGTTAATGCAAGGAGCTTCTAAAGATAATTAGATGGCTTCTACGTTCAAAAATGGTTCCTTGAGCTAGGCTCGAAAGATTATAAAATTAAAAGCGCATCAACTAGAAGTTCTACCACCTCGGGAATAAGCTTGTCTCTGTTGATCCGTGCTGAACATGAAAGCTAATTTGATAACGTCAGTTTAATCGGGTCATAACAGAATTAAAACAATTAGGAAAAAGAGTATTAAGCTTACAAGGGAGGAGTAGGCCACTATTAAAGCTTAAAACCACGTTTAACGACGCTTAAGAGTAATTTCTAAAAGTGGAACTAATGATCTAAGTGAATTGTTATTTTATTAAGTCATAGTACGGTGTTAGTTTTATTCGTGAAATTGTGTTAATGCTTCTGAAGGCAATTACTTCTAATTTTGACTTTGTTAGGTAACGTATATACAATTGATAAGATAAGGCACAGGGTTTGCTCAAAATATTAACTGTCTTGATCGTGCCAGACAGGGGTGAACTGGATCTATTTTGGGTAGGTGGACCAAATTGCCCTTCGAAAAGCAGTGACCGGCCTCGAATGTTCTATTTCGGATATGCCCCTGGGATTTTGTCTACATACCCACCAGCCTAGTTTCAGGTTTTTGTACAAGGATTTTTTTAGTATAAATTTTGCTTCAATGTCGAGGAAAACTCTGGATCAAACCACGCTGAGCGACATAGTTCACTCGCGGTAGCAGAATAATGAACACAAGCTTACAATCACTTCGCAGCACAGGTATTCAACAAACACGAGGCTCACAATTACCATTACTTTGTAGCACAGGTATTCAACAAACACGAGGCTCACAATTACCATTACTTTGTAGCACAGGTATTCAACAAACACGAGGCTCACAATTACCGTTACTTTGTAGCACAGGTATTCAACAAACACGAGGCTCACAATTACCGTTACTTTGTAGCACAGGTATTCAACAAACACGAGGCTCACAATTACCGTTACTTGGTAGCACAGGTATTCAACAAACACGAGGCTCACAATTACCGTTACTTTGTAGCACAGATATTCAACAAACACGAGGCTCACAATTACCGTTACTTTGTAGCACAGGTATTCAACAAACACGAGGCTCACAATTATCGTTACTTTGTAGCACAGGTATTCAACAAACACGAGGCTCACAATTATCGTTACTTTGTAGCACAGGTATTCAACAAACACGAGGCTCACAATTACCGTTACTTTGTAGCACAGGTATTCAACAAACACGAGGCTCACAATTACCGTTACTTTGTAGCACAGGTATTCAACAAACACGAGGCTCACAATTACCGTTACTTTGTAGCACGGGTATTCAACAAACACGAGGCTCACAATTACCGTTACTTTGTAGCACGGGTATTCAACAAACACGAGGCTCACAATTACCGTTACTTTGTAGCACGGGTATTCAACAAACACGAGGCTCACAATTACCGTTACTTTGTAGCACAGGTATTCAACAAACACGAGGCTCACAATTACCGTTACTTTGTAGCACAGGTATTCAACAAACACGAGGCTCACAATTACCGTTACTTTGTAGCACAGGTATTCAACAAACACGAGGCTCACAATTACCGTTACTTTGTAGCACAGGTATTCAACAAACACGAGGCTCACACTTACAGTTACTTTGTAGCACAAGTTTTCAGCAAACACGAGGCTCACACTTACAGTTACTTTGTAGCACAAGTTTTCAGCAAACACGAGGCTCACACTTACAGTTACTTTGTAGCACAAGTATTCAGCAAACACGAGGCTCACACTTACAGTTACTTTGTAGCACAAGTATTCAGCAAACACGAGGCTCACATTTACAGTTACTTTGTAGCACAAGTATTCAACAAACACGAGGCTCACACTTACAGTTACTTTGTAGCACAAGTATTCAGCAAACACGAGGCTTACATTTACAATTACTTTGTAGCACAAGTTTTCAGCAAACACGAGGCTTACATTTACAATTACTTTGTAGCACAAGTATTCAACAAACATAAGCTTACAACTACAGCAAACTTCGCGTTACAATGCTCCTCGAAAGTAGAAGTGAATTATCTAAACAAGCTGATATTTATAGAGATGGCAATCTAAGCTCTATTCTAAAAATATTTTTTCTAAAAATTAGTGAATGCAGACAACAAATAATTCCTGATGTGCGATTCTGGTAAGCCCTTTTTTATATTGACCACTTGACGTGTCTGACATTTTGCACTTGTCCTTCCAATAAATTTCTAAAGAGCCAGTCTAATACGACAATGCAAAATTTGACAAATTGAGAAAATGTTTCTACTTAACTTCTGATAAAATTATCTATTACTTTTTAAGTCTTGATCGTCTGGTTATCTGTGCGCGCACCTTACCTCAGTTGAAATATTACTTCACATATAATTTCATACCAATCTCAAGTTTTCGTCAGATTTTACGACTAACACTTTAAAGAGAACTCTTCTTCACTCATCCATGCATGAAAAAACAACCCTCAGAATAAAGCTTGACCCAGACAATGCGGAACTAAGCTCGTAAAAGAAAATCCATAAAATCACATTATAAATTCACAATTTAAGAAATAAAATAGGCCTTGGTTACCGTTGTAAAAAGAAATAAGTCCGGGTTTATTAACCTACCAGCAACTGGACTGCCTGGCGTGTTTAGCAACCAAGGAGGATCAAAATACCGGATCGATTTTTAAAAGGAACCAAATTTGAAAGTTTCGCTCGTAAGGCGAAAATAAAACACAATAAAAAGCAGAGAAGCTATTGCAGCAAGCAAGGAATCTCCCACTTTTCCAAGCTAGGGCCCTAGAGAATTCTCTCCCAACGTTCTTCGACTAGAAAAAGGGAAATCATTAGGAAAATTAATCCTAGAGGGACGACGTAATTAATTTATAAAATAAAACTTGGCCAAACCCTAAATTATTCCTTTTCTCTCACCCCCAACGCCGCGAGGAAAAAGCAGTTTGCGCTCCCTACCTTAACGGGAAAATGTACTATTTAAAAGTACACGGTGTTTCTGATAAGTATGCCATAGATAAAAGAGGGTGCTCTTCCGCACGAACTAAGTGGGTTATGTGTCAAAGCCATAAGGTTTACAACATTTAAAATTTCGGCGGCTTCTTATAAGTCTGCCGTAGATGAAAGAGAGAGTTCTTTCTGAGGGGCTAGTCATTCGCCAAAATTTTATACACCTGATTACTGATTTCTGAATTTTTATGTGAATTGCGACGATTAATGAACGAATTTCTCGATTTCTGTGATTACGATTATTTTAGGTGATTCCCATAACCTTTACACTGATTTCCCGTTAGTGCCGCTGATAACTTGTGATTTTTGTTTTATCTCCAATGAATTCCGGTGATTTTTTTGGTGAATGCCGTGATTACCACTGGATTCTTCGTGAATGCAGTGATTATAGTGATTATTTCTATTTCAACTGATTACGATTTTTAATTTGGATTTTCGAATTCCTCGATGTGATTATTTCACGAAATGTGTGATTACCGAGGTGTTTACAAAAGATTACTAGCAAATAATGTGATTAGTTCTGATTTTCTCAAGATCTCATGTGTTTCCAGTGATTATCAGAGATTTCTGATTACCTTTTTGATTACCCAAAAGAATGATTTTGATTACTGATGATTTTCTAAGAATTCTAGAAATCAAGTAATCCATTTCTTCGGTTTTGTACACCTGATTGTAGATATTCCATATGCGTGACTATATCCTTGTTTCAGTGGCTAATCAATGTGTGATAGCCCATATCTCCGCAAGTAAATGTTGTAGACCCCCATGTTCTTTGACACTTTTCACCACATTTGATCCTAAGAACACACCGTTAAATTTGTGGCAGAGTTTTCAGAAACACATAGTGTAATTGTTTTGCATAACGGAAGCTTGGGATGTTATTGTATTGAAACAAAATAAGGAAGTCCTTTTCACTACTGTATTTCTTCGTATCCACAATTGGTACAAATACCACTTTCAAAGCTATGAATGATTGCATACAGATCGATAAGGTGCTCAATGCCACCAATTATGCTAATCTGAAGAAAGTGTAGATTGTTTTTACCCATAATTGACCATATAATGTCGGCTAAAATGTTAATCACGGAAAGAGGTAAAATCACTTAGCACCAAAGTACGTAGTGATAAAATTTAATCTAACTATAATTAACGGATTGCTGAAAATATAGTATTGGGGGTTGTTATGAATTAATCAGCTTGATGTGAATGGTTCAAATTCTACAATTTACAGTTTGCCAGGGAGCACATCTCAAAGATTTACATTCATTATAGAAAAATTAAGATGGTTTTCAGTTTCACACGATTTTTAAGCATAAAATATTGGATATTACTATACAGTTAAGTATAGGAAATTAGCTAAGCTATAGGGCGTTGCCCCACTGTTATAAGGGTCTGGATATCTGGTCCACATAATCGACAAATAGTCTTTGGTCCTACCCGTATGAAAAATATACATTTTTAAACAACAATCAAATTGAATAAAAGAGATGTTTAAATAGTGATTATTCATGAAGCTAAAATTTTACGCTTCTATAGAATACGAAATTCTCTACGCTCTTAATGGGTAAGGGTAACGGGTTCGCGGACCCAACCTCGAAGAACTAAACTAAACCACTTCCTAAACCTTCTACTAGAGTTGCTAATATTAATCATGCAGTTTTAATATGTAGAGGTAAGATGATTACTTTGCTATACTCAACAGTAAAATTATATTATAGGTTCTACTTAGCCCAAAGTATAGAATTTTATAGACGAATATAGGATAGGTCTAAATATAGGATTTTATAGGAATTATTAGAACACTGGGTTCACACTGCCTCTCTCTTCGACGGCCACTTAAGAGCCACATTCAGTATCACAGTTCTAGTTCAGTTTTCCTTCAATAGTTTCCCGACTGTTCATGGTTTTGAACCTGTCTTAAGCATTTTGTTTCTTAGACTGACATTCATGAAAGACAATGAACGTAAATGGAGTTTTCTCCATGAGTAAACTCTTCATTACTTCTAATCATAAATAATACATACATTGCCCCAAAATCGTATTTTTCTTAATATTATTGGGCAAGAGTAAATTTTATCCAGTTTTGACTCATTTCTTTTGTCTTTGACTTAGAGTCAATGGAGTTCTTTGAAGAAACGACGAAAAGAATGGAGTTCTTTGAAGAAACGACGAAAAGAATGGAGTTCTTTGAAGAAACGACGAAAAGAATAGAGTTCTTTGAAGAAACGACGAAAAGAATGGAGTTCTTTGAAGAAACGACGAAAAGAATGGAGTTCTTTGAAGAAACGACGAAAAGAATTGTAATATCTTGTAAACTTTAAATCTCTCACAACTCGCCTATTGTTAAATTACAGGCTAAATTAATGTGCTAATTAATTTGAATATCGCCCGAATTAAAAGTTTCCTGCTTTGAATCATAAAATCATGATGCTGAACACTTAGAACGTTATAGCACCCAAACATCAATAACTCAAATATACTTACAGTTCTGCCTCGACAAAAAGAGGCCGCCACGTTACGCACACTCTACAAATCGATTTTGAGGCTCATTAAAGCGCTCCTTCGAACTCAAGACGTCTACCAGACCTACACTACCATGCAGAAACCATTTCTAGACCAGTTTCCAACTCTCAATAATCGTAATGATAAACCTTTCAACCATTATAGGTATAGCAATGCCGTTGAAGAAAAAAAATTCACTAACCAGGGCGGTTTATACTAGAAACATCTGTAAATGAACAAAATATAGTACAAATATATGTTGATTATTCGCCTTGTGATATTTCTAGCTAAGATATCCGGCTTTGACCGGTTGTTAAAGGATCTGGGAACAGTTAAAAGTTATCTGTCTACGTAGACACGAAACATTTGGACATAGCTGTATGACATCTACGTATTGTTGTTTTTTAGAAACAAAACTCTTTTTCAACTTTCAAATTCAATAAAAAACTGCTTAATTAGGAGTCATTCATTAAGCAGAAATGGTAGGGTCTTGAATACAGCCTTAATAGATAGGTTTTCGCCGAGTCTACCTTGAGCAACCCACCATACAACTTCTAAAACCTTCTCCTAGTGTTACTCATAGCGTACTACCTATTCTTGGTAATGCTAGAGACTTACAGCTCGAGCTAGTTCGAGAACGACAAGCGAGGATTGGTTAGACGCGGTTTTGCAGTTCATCTTCTTATTTAGTCTGTACCAAGCCTTTGACAGCGCCTCACCAGGCGTCGCTTTACGAGAAGCTATGACGTTTAACCTACGTCAGTTTGGAACTACGAACTTATGGAATATATCTTCTGAACTTACGGTGATAGTGACCATTAAAGTTAAGTCAAAGCATCGAATTGCAACTATGCATAAAAAATTACAATTGAACCATCGTCTTAAATATATGCAAGATGTAGGTTATTATTTCAGTTATAACAATAAAATTCAAACCCATGCAGCCTTGCATAGTATATCTTTATGACGGCCTAATTTACTAACAGCTCGTTAAAAGTCGGAGTTGGTGTTTGATCACGTTGTTGCCTTTAGATGGGACATTAGCTTTGTGGACTGAAAGCCGGTAGATATGAATTAAAAGAAAGTTTTGTGGATGGGTAACGTCTTTTGGTTCTCATACCTAATGTTCTGTCTTAACCCTAATAATTAAGACAATACTGTAGCCACCCATTTGAAAAGGGTCTAACCTAACTTAACCAAGCTGACCCCTTGAACGCATAATAAGCGATTGAGAAACAGACCGCCCAGTTTGCACCATAATCGATTTTGGAATATGATTGGCGAACCCGTTTCTCTGCTATAGACGCTACATCAAACCTTCCATCGCACATTTGGATTTTTTTTAAGCTTAGAATCTTTCCGAGATATAATTTAGTTAATACAATTTTCAAGAAATTCTTGAGCTAAAATTCAATTATAGCTTAAACAATGTTTTTCCATACCCATGGCACCCCAAGGCAGAGGAGCTGCAGACTGTACATCAAAATAAAAAATATACTTTTAATTAAAACCGACAAGAAAAAGGAGTGGAGTTTGACATAAAAAATGCTGCTCGTATATACACACCCTTTCAAAAACAAGTTGGGAAACCAAAATAAACCTCTCCGAGTCGACACGCAATTAAGAGGTTTTTTTCTTAAATAATTAAATATTCGTCATTAATTTACTTTAATTCTAGTTAAATAGTTTTAAGAAACACTATTCTTATAATCTTTTAAAACATAGCTATTGTTGACGTTTGAATTAAAGCGAATGCATCTTTAACAATTTCTGGAAATTTAGGGTATAATGCGATTGATTCAGAATAAAGGATAAGAAAACCCGCACTTAAGTGAACCTTTGGTGGAAGCCCTGCCATTGGGAGGCTAGACGTTCCTCGTAACCCTAGCCGATTTCCGCGTACTTCTTATTCCTAACGATGGGAGCAAAAGCCAAAAATTGCTCTCTACGAACACGTTTGCTCCTATTTGCCAACTGCGAACGCGGTGACAGACAGACACACACACACAGATACGTCCAGTTTAATATCTCTCGGAGACGTCATCGTCACTCTGAGAGGTAATAATAAATGCAATTTTTATACATCGCCGTCGGAGTACGGTATAAAAATGGTAAGATGACGTGTATATTTCGCAACAGGAAATTAAACGTCAAATGTTCTCGTCTCATAAAATTTGTACAAAATCCTGATGAGATATGGAAAAATTAACTAAGAAAGCTTGCTATATAAATATGCAAACGCTTGTGAAATGGTTTACTTCACGAAATTAACGGTTTCTACATCTGTAGCCAAAGTAGCACCAAGAGCCGATATCTAGTTTACTAGGGAGAAGATATAAGTTGCCTAAGTATTCGCGCGCCAAAGTCCCAGTCCCGGTTTCAAAATACAAGTGGGACGTAAAATGATGCCATGCTCTTTCGCCTCTCCTCAATCGGAAAATACGTAATTTTCGTCATTCGCGTCGCGCTGACGTGAGTTTTCAAGAACCAATGATATGCTGGTTGTAATTTAGAGGCGGGGATTAACTCCGGACCTACGTTTGGACTGGAGATAAAGCTAGAAATGTGGCGAATTTATACCTTCTCTCTAGAAAACTAGATATCGCTTCTTGGAAGCACCAAAATTACACTGAATTATTCAAAGACTTTCTTAGTCCAATCTCGCAATTCCTCCACGTTATTCCAGCAATTACTTACATCCATATCTTACCCATACCACACTTTAAAAACTATTGGAAATTGGGCTTTTTTTAAGAATAAATGCGATTTTCTCACGAGAAATATCACCCTCAAACACGGAATCACAAGACAATTTCGTTCACAAAGATTTACCGCTCGTTTAAGCTATCTCAGAGTGATGAATGATTGTTAAGAACGGAAAATGTTGTAAAATAGCCTTAGAGACAATTCAGGTCATTCGACTGGCTGGTATTGTACATATTAATAAGGTCGGCAAGTACATAAGTAAAATAGGTGTCGTACTCTCCACTACTGCTTGTGCGAGTACTCGATAACATGTTTTCCGAGGCTCGTAAACATTTCGAGTATTAAGCCTAGGCTTGATAAATACTAGAAGGTCACTTTTATTGGCTAGCAGACGAATTTTAGTGCTGATTGGGTAGTTTAGACCACAATGGCGGTATGTTGTAGTTGGGTAGTAGCTTCTAGCTAATTCATTAGTGGAAGTAAATTTAATAAAAGATACGGTTAATAGGGGCGTTGAAGAAGTTCAGCAAGCTTGGGACTTGGCGAGCGAAGTACAAAAATGACTAGCGTTGACATTAGTGGGGAATTGGTTCAACTAGATTCTGAACAAAATATTGATAAGGAACTAGTTTGGCAAATTAAAAGGAGCAAGATTAATACCCCATGAGAATTGTTTTAAGTAGTTCATGAGCCAGATTACTCTAAATCAGGGTTGTTGTTTTTTTTTTGATTTTTTTTTGATTTTAATTGATTTATTTGATTTTATTTTGATTTTTATTGAACTACTAGATAGTAAATTACCAACATGAAAACTTTTGAGTCAAAATTAACCAAAAGCAAAATAATCACGACATTTAAGCAGCTATGGGATATTGTTACTATTCAAATGTTTATATAAAAAGACTAGCTTGACCGCTATTTCATTTCCTAGCCTTTCCAGCAAGACATACTGGAGTTCTGGGAAAACCTTAAACTGAAATATACCAAAAACATGATTATTTTTAATTTTAGGTCTTTTCTAGTTAAGTTTCTTCTCGAGTTTCTTATACTACTACTTGGAATCTTAGAAAACATTTTTTAAAAATAAATACTTGATTTTAATCAAATGATTTTTTTAAAAAAATCGCTTGATTTAATCATGATTTAAATCAAACTGATTTAATTCAAAACAACCCTGCTCTAAATGCATATTACATATTTTGCAAGCGAAAAATTAACAAAAAGTGTGGCAATACAATAGAAAGAATTCCCAATTACTCGTTAAATACTTAACAGATTTTCCAATTACTCGGCTGGATAAGAGAACTTCTTGATACTCTACTCGAAACCAAAAATTGAAGGGTAGCATAGCTCTGCTCTTCACTCCAAGCTGTTCAACGATGGAGAGAGTGAACAGATTAACACTTCAATATAACCTAAAGCACACATATCTGTTCCTTCAGTCAATTGGGTTGGTTAAGAAATAATAGTTTTTGTAATCTGCATTTACAAAATAAAAAAGGATAGCTCTAGCCCAATCACACATTTATTGTCCTTCACAGAAGTGTTTGTTTTTCAATAGATTGGCATGGTAAATGGCGTTGAAAACAGCCAAATTCCAGTTTTTACGAATTGTTTCTACGTATTTGAATAATTTTTATTGGTAGAAGGAAATGAGCGCTTAATTAGCGCAGACCTGCAAGTACTGGACATATACCGTAGTGCAATAACCGGCAATAGTTAATAATTCACGGCAGAACTCGCCTACAATAGAGATAACGCAATTGTTTATATCAAAGTATAAACAAGGCCAACAACGCAACTGCATCGTAGGACCCCATCGTATTATCGCGTTAGCTAACTGTCGAATATTGATAGAAGCGGGTAACGTATTATACCACGTGATGTGTTCGATTATCTTACATTCAATCTACTTAGTCGCGCAGTTGTCTAAACCACGCGTTTATTAAAGAGATACTAAAGCCATGTTCACACATACATGGGGATTCAAAACGCTTCCAATGTTAAGTGTGAACAAAATTGACACTCGAGAAACTATGTACAAACGCGGTTTCATCAAGTTGCTTCGCGAACCAACTTAAAGCGAGTTCTAAGTCTTGTTCCTAGTTTTCAAGAATATATTTATGTGCAATGAAACTTGTCTCAATGGTATTTTCAGCTGCCTTATCAGGCAGAAGTAATAGCAGACAGTACTAACAGAAGCTAATTAAATTGTGAATCTAGGCTGTTGAGATAGCTTCGAACTAGTAGGCAGGCTGGGAAATAAGGATATTTTTTAAACTAGTCCTTTGGACCAGTGACCCCTAGTGTCTGAATTCATTTACTGGTCTCCGGACTGGTCCCAGCCTTTGCTCTCCAATAGATTTGCAATTAATAAACTGGTCCCGAGGACCAGTAACCCCCAATTCTTGAATTAAAAAACTAGTCCAAGCAATTAATAAACTGGTTTTGGACCAGAGGAAGTGTGCTATTTCCCAGCCTGCTAGTAGGGTAGCGTGTTTCAAAACTAGTTAGGCAAACCAGTTCTGAATTGATTCCCGTTTAACTGTGAGTATAGCTTAACTGCTCAGCGCTCAATGAGCAACGCTATCGATTCATTCGATTAGCAATATTGGATCAAGGGCTATTGAAACAACCATGCCCATTTTATGTATTAAGCAAGGTTAATAGAGTTAACAGCTGAGCTTTTGCAATTATAAACACAACACCTTACATCAATAGCGGTAACATAGTGTTCTTTTTTCAGTTTTAAGCATTACATACTTCACATGGGCTACATTCCTTAGCTAATAGATAATATTTTTTGGATCTATTTTCGACGTAAACAACCTTCAAGAGGGTTGATACATTGCCATCTCGGCGCACTCTCTTGATAAAAAAGACTACAGCGCAGACGCTAAAAAGCGAGGTCCAAGGGAAAGTTTTACCCCCGTCCTTTCCGCTTAGTTACATCGAAATGGTCTAATGTATTATATCAGGGATGAGTAGAAAGGGAGAGATTTTATATGGTGAACTAGTAGTACTCTACACCGCAAGCAAACCTTCCAAAGAAAAGGCGGGCTACTTTGGTTCCTTCATGTCACGTGGGTCACTGTTTATTTTTCGCGTCTCTTTCCAACAAAGAAGCTATATTTTCAAAAAGAACCACTTACGTGGCGGCGTGGTAGTTTCTTGTAGTCACTCAGATTCTCACTAGAAGGCAGTTCGTAATGTAAGTTTGCGGGAAATCGGATGCCACCGGTTCACATTTAAAATTTTATAGCGAAAGGCATTTTAAATTTATCATTGCTAAACTTTATTGTAGCGTTGATATTAAGATTAGGTGATTCGTCGAAATCAATGGAGAGTCAAACAGACTAGACTGCGGTTTCGACTAAATATTCCGCCCCACCATTTATTGGGTCATATTGCTCTGTTAACGATTATTGAAGTTTTACAAATATCATGTCTGATTATCCAATAAATTCAAATTGACAAAAATAACGTTTAAGGACGTCCTTACTTTAAATAGACAAAAAATGCTTAAATAATCATATCGGTATCGGTTTCCCGATAGTATCGGATCTGTTGGTTTAATATGATTAACTAAAATGCGTTACATGCCGCTACATGACATTTTTAGTTCTTTCAGTAATGTGATAATACATTTCTATGAATGTTAATAAGCCGTTCATTATTTGGTAAGTACCTCTAAACATTGTACTTATTAGCATAATTCATGAAATTAATCTATAATTACTTCCAAGTATTTTAGTACATATGTAAATGGCACTGTAGTACTAAAAAACATCGGTCTCGGTTTAAGTATCGGGTTTTGGATCATAGTGAGTATATATCGGTTCATATTTGCACCGGTATCGATCGGTATCGGGTTAAGTCTACTGTCGGCCATCTCTAATAAATATCATAGCATCAGTTCATTTCTTCAACATGAAAATTACAAGAAAAAGTAAATAATAATAATTAAATATCGCTTACATCTAACTAAGCTTTGCTTTGACTTCAAAACACATGTTCTAATTTATATTTCTGTTGATTTAAACAATTTTACTCCTTATTTCGATGCGAGAAAACAACCAAAACGTAAAAAGCCCTTCTAAAATTTATTTCCATCATTAACTTATCGATTTTTAGCCATATCGTAGTATACGATAGGCTCTTAGTTTGACCCGAGCCGTCCGTAGTAGTAGTAGTAGTAGTGGCCGGGGTTGTCGCTTCGTTATCGTCAGATTTTAGCTTAAAAGGAACGTTATATTACCACAACCCACCCATAGGGGTTACAGGGCTCGGTTAGAGATTTAATTTTAATTAAAATTTTTTCAGGTCAGACCCGGGAATCGAACCCGGGTCGCTGGCGTAGTAAACATCCACTCTACCAACGAACCATAGAGACTTGATAGAAACTCCGAGTTTTTTATTATTTATTCTTATCTCTAAAATGTCGGGGTGATGTGGGGTGGGTACCTCTTAATCTGTGGGGTCGGAAACTTTTGAATTTTTATCTGTGGAGTCGGATACTTATGAATTTGTATGTTTGGGGTTTTTATATTTATTTTCTTTTTATGTATGTGCTAATTAAATAGATAACGATTTTCCCCGTTTTTCGTTCTCGTTCGGTTGCTATCGTCATCTATGTTATGTTTGACTGGAACGTTTTGGCGGTTAATTCAAAAATGGGTTTAGATAGAGCTAACATAGTGTTAAATGGGCGTTATGCGTTTGATCATTTTAGCATTGCTAAAGGTAATTCGAGGGGATAATCACTAAAATGCGTAATCACTATAACTAAACTTTCTCTTTCAAAAGTTTCTGGGCATAATTCCTTGTTAGAAACTTATAAGATGCGATAAGTGTGCATCGGCATAAGTCTATGTCGTAAACTCATCGAGGGGATTATCACCAAAAACTATCTGTTCTTCGATTAGCCGGAATATTAGAATTACAGCATAAGTAAATTTATACGGTTATAATTTAAAAACTGTTTAGAGTAGGGAATCGAGGGGCTATTCACTCTGATTTTATGCACGGTAAATCATTTAAGCATTGAAAAAGATAGCGCTATTCACTCATTAGGGTAACGTATAGAGGGGTTATCTACTCATTAGGGTAGGGTATAGAGGGGCTATTCACTCGTACGATATGGCTACTATTACGAGCCCTTGGGCCGTCTTGTTTCACTTCTATTTTCCTTAAATTCTCTATTTACTAACAATAACATTCTAGAGTGCGTTACACCGCATATACACTTACTCTTAAGAGTTTCATTTTCTCTAAATTTAGAAATTTAACGTATCATTAGTACAATGAAAACAGCTATATCATTTTCAGACAATCGTTAGGTTAAAGGGATACTTCGGGCTAGAAAATTTTCTCTTTTAATCGAAAGAATATAAAATAATGATTATTTCAATTGGAACCGTGTTTCTATCTACAGTATTAAAGAAGATACTAAATTATGTTTCCGTAATGGGGCGTAATGAACACTACGCGTTACCCTTTCCCGAGAAGCTCTGAGAAGTACCTCTATTGGACGCCTTACTAGTACCACATGACGCATTCGTCCAATAGGGGTACTCCCAGTGCTTCGCGGAAAGCCTAACGTGTAGTGTCCATTACGCGTCATTACGGAATCTCAATTGCTCATATCGTCTTTAATATTGAGACAGAAACATGGTTCCAATTAATATATTAATTTTTTTATAATCTTTTTCGACTAAAAAAGATAAATTAAAACATTTGAAAAGTTTTAAATCTGTACAATGTCAATAATATCTCATTTTCCATGCCTTCAAACGTGGTAATATACATGAGACAAATACATTTAAGTTTAACTCAAATATATTTATTTTCTACCACTAATGTGAAATATATGGTAATGTATTTTGTTTAACCTTGGTTGTTCGGGGTAATTTCTCATTTCTGATTCAAAAATTCATTGCAAAGTTTTGTTGGATGTCACTCAAAACGGAACATATTCCTTTCCCTACAAGTCGTTTTGATGACCGAAATTAAAAAATTACTTGACTTAAACCTGTGTATTCCGCAGCTTAAGAGCACGAAAATATAATTTTTTTTATTTTAAAACTTGCTAAGCTACCAGGTATTTTTAAGGGACTGGCTAGTTTCTCCAAGTCTTTGCGTCAAGTCGTGTGAAATATCTTCATGATCTAGTTTTTAAGTAACTTACTTTTTACAATTTTTATACAGATTTGTTTTTAAATTAGGTTTTTTTTCATAAAGCTAAACTGTTAAAGGTCTAGAATAGGACGTTAATACCAGACGTAAATTCTATTGGTTAGCGGACCTAACCTACCTAGTGCATTTCAACTAAACCACATCTTAAACCCTCCCCTAGTGTTTCTGGTCCCGATGATATAACTTTGTCAAATATTGACTGTACATGAAGAAAACTTAACACACAAACCACTTTCAAATATATTGAAGCTAGTATAACCACCCATCCACTCCACGTCAGTATTTCAATGTTTATGAGGTCTTTGGTTTAAAAGTTGCGTTACTTTATGAATTCGACAAGATCGACAAAACCTGAATTGAAATTAAGATACCAAAACGTGTCGCCATGTATTTGTTTGATATCCTTAACCATTTCATGTATTAACCCTAACAGCAGTATACATGAATCGAATTACAATGAGAGCTAAGCCTCGGCCATCGCTGGAAATCAGATCAGAATGAGATGAGATGAAGTGGGAATGGGCTTTAGAAATTACAGGGAGAGAGAGCGAAACCCGGTGTTGATTAATTAACTCGCTTCCAAAGATGGACCCGCCATTTTCTGGGACCTTGCCGATAAGCCTCGGTCTTTGACCGATGCCCCCAGCCCCTTCTTATCTAGAATACGTCATCGGTATGAAACCGACAATTTTTACAACATAATTTATTATTAACCAAATTACTCCTACATTCATGACCTAGCATTTCCAAATAATTGGTGCCACCAACCGATAAAAAATTAAAATTAATCGAACGTGACATCCTATTTAAAATCAGTTTTTAAAATCGAAGTCTTTGCTCACACCCAACCGCAAAGAACAATAATACAAATACTGCTGTTCAGGTACAACTGACAAAAGAGAGCAAGCTTATGCTCATTAATTCATAATGTTAAACCTAATGGTAAATAGTGTTTCTGAAGTGCATGGATGCAAATAACTTCACGTTAATTGCTGTACGGATACAAAAGCTAACAAGGAGTGCTAGTGTCCTCGCAAGGAAAGAATCAAATTAATGTTTTTTAACAATTTAAACAAAGGAAAACACTCAAAATGTTTTCACGTAGCGACAAAATTTATTTCTCTAGTGGACCTAGCTTGAACATAAATATTTTAGTACGCTAAGGTGGTGCTCAAAATAAACATCGATTCAGAGTCGCTTTTGAGTCGATAGGAATGTTTACTTAGCGCCATCTGAGGGGAGGTTTTGAAAGTGCAACATAATGCCGTAATGTTAATAATTAAGGATGCTAATTGCCTATCACTTTTATGTGGTAACAGTTTATTTATAAATATATGCGATTTAATAATTGATTAAATATATTCAATTTAGAAGTATTGACTAAAATATTTCAATATTTGAATTGAAAAAGTAATTTAAAATTAAGTTATTTCCTTTGTTACACTAGATGTTTAAAATATCGACTTAAAGGGTTTCGATGACTTAGAATAAAATGGTTTAAGTCTAACTATAATAAACAATTTCAATCAATATTTCTGGATTATCGACCCAAGTTTAAAATCTATGGTCTGTAAGGGTAGTTTTCAAAAGGAATTTTCTTCGTTTTTGAGTCGATGAATATCATCAGAAGGGGATAATCCCGAAGGCAGGTTTATTATAGTACTTTTGTCAGAAGTAAGGCATTATATACTTCTGATATCATTATCATAATGAGTATACTACATTTAAAAACTCACGCGAGTGACTTCGTGTGACGACGCAAGTAATTCGAATCGTCATAGCGAGCATTTTGTACGCATATTAAAATTGTATAAGTGGTGATTTTACTTCTGTTGAATTTAAACCGACTCTTTCAAAAATGGGAAAGGTAGCTTTGATAACGCTAAAAATTAGTTTCCTATTATTGCAATTGTTATGGCGAACGTTTAAGCGTAAAACCGATGCGAATTTACTTCAGAGCAAATTATCTTTCGCATTGAAAAGGAATATTGAAGATTCAGTACTCACATGACTTGATGCAAAAAATTTTAGAACACAGAGTTAATCACAATGAAGGTCTTACTCCAGAGTCAACGTGTTGAAACAAAGTTGAGTTACTCGTCTTGATTATTCTGTTATGGGATAATAAAAAAAATAAAAACAAATACATAATAATTTAATTCAATAAAAGTTAAATAAATATACCAAAATTTAGAGATAAACAAGGCAAATAACGCTAACGTAATTCCGAACTAAACTACACAAGATTATAGGTTAAACCAAATGCAACGAATGGAGAACCACCACGTTTCATTAAAGCCATGTACTGAACTGAAATTCATACCTTCTTAATTTAAAAACGCTCTTTGAACTGTAAAATGACGTCATCGGTTGCTGAATTATCTTGTGGACAAAAAACACCCACCCAACAATGAATTAGGATTGCTTTTTAACTAGAGTATCTGTAGACCGAGTAGCGTCAATAGGCCAAAAATGATGTCGAAGACCTGTCCACATGCTTCATTTTGTTTATAAAACCAGGTTAGAAACTGAGATACAGCGCTACCTATAGCCAATGGGCGGAAACACTATGTGTCCTGCAATTTTTTCCCAAAAAATTGGATGGACTTTGACGTAATGTTTGACCCATTGTCACTACTCGGTCTATAAATACTCTTCTTAACATTAGACATTTAGATAAAAAATGCGATTAAGACCTTATAGTAGAGAATGTTAAAAATTACCCAATTCCATTAGCAAAAAACTTAAAGCCTTCCTATACCCAACAGTTATGTTTTTATTTAATTCAATTGGTTTTTCCCTATAAAATTCTGTTTTTCCTTTCTTCGGGTTTTACAGGTCTATTTTTTCTTTTTAAATTCTCATTTAAAACATAATAATGAGGTGGTGGTACCGTAAAATACGAATTTTCAAACTTAATGTTTTTTACCTTTAAAACGTGGTGTTTTTTTATGAAGTAATCGACTATATCTTTTTTAATGCAATGATAGAGTTTGTAATATTTCGTGTTTAAAGTTTTTGGTTTTTAAAAAACAACAGAAAATTAGATAATGTCATGTATTTTGCGAAAATGATGATATATTATTTTTTTAAGTATTAGTCTCGGTTGTTGTTTATAGAGATATATAATTAATATATAATATTCTTTCATAGATTTCAGCACCTTTTATGAATATTTCGGACCAGGTATTTGGTGCTTTTATCGAAGAATGTTTTTCGTAAAACAATTTCGTTTTACGACGAGTAAAGTTTTGTTTAAATCTTAATTTCCATGAAATATTGGAGAACAAAGTATGAGACATTCGAATGTTTGAATATATTTGTAAAATTAAAAGATAAATGACCTCAAAATGACCAAATAAAATATTGCGTTTTAAAATATTTAACTTCTAAATTGTAAATCCAAATTTAGAATAATTTCTGTAATTGTGTAGATTCAGTAAAATATTTTAAAATTAAAAGCATTGAAACCTCTGAAACGTTCTTATTTACGATTTTCTTTGTCTCATTTTAAAGATTTAATTAAATTTACAAAATATCAATACTTATTCATTTATCAATACTTATTCATCTTGAAACAAAAAGTTTCACGAAATCCATCCTTAGAAATTCATTTCTGCTATTTTTGATTAATAGTAAAACTATTATATATAATTTCATTTTGTA
The DNA here is from genome assembly GCF_054372755.1 of Phalangium opilio. Classification (NCBI taxonomy): domain Eukaryota; kingdom Metazoa; phylum Arthropoda; class Arachnida; order Opiliones; family Phalangiidae; genus Phalangium; species Phalangium opilio. The sequence continues at coordinate 5,105,432 of NW_028324158.1, read as the reverse complement.
TTCATTAATTAATTAATTTGGGAGGTGTGCGTAAGTTTTGTTTATAAATTTGCACTCTGGTATTGTTTTTGGGTTTTTTAAATTTAAATTTTGTTTAAATTTCCTTGGAAAATTACGCTATTATATATAATTTTAATTTCAAATTTAATAAAATGAATAAATAATTTGATTTCTTTTTTTTATATAATAATAATTGCGAGTAACTTTAGAGCCCCTTTATTCGTAAAGTTACTCGGATTATTATAATTTTATTTTGAAATTTAGTGTAACGTAGTCGTGAAGTCCATGTTGACGAGTGCCTATTTTTGGATTTTTTCCTCTTCGAAGTATGTTTGTCATCGTGGCATAATTTTTACGCTATGTAAAAATAAAACCCGTGATAAAAAAAAACTCATCAACTTTTTTTTATTTTCGGAAGCAACTCTCATCGCGACAAACTTTAAAGTTTTTAAAATATCTTTGAAACGTATCCAAGATATCTCGCTACCAAAGCAAAAATGTTTTGCTTTTAGTTGAGTATTTACCTATACAATATTTTTTCCCCAGCAGAATATCCTCGCACACACTTTGCTGCGCGTTGATAGTTTTAAGTTTTAGTTATAAAAATGTTTTCCGAGATTACTTTTATTTTTTTTTTATGTAGAATTTTTTTCTCGCCTAGATTGTTCAAAAACATTAGTAAAAGTTCAGTCTGGAAGCCGCGACGTGGAAAATATGGTGGTTGTTTTTTTTTTGGGTATTGTTACATATAAACGAAAAAAACATTAAATGATTACACTCAAATCATTGTCATTACAATATTATCATCATTAGCCAAAACTTATATTTGGTTTTATTTATTTTCATTTTATAATATTTTATACGTCTAAATTTGAGCCGCGCAGTTATTAATAAATACAAATATAGGTACAAGGTGCTTGGCTTGGCATATGACAAGGCTTATTTCTGGTTTTGGGATGCACAGAAAGTCTACCGGAATATATTAATTGTTGTTAAGTACTTTCAGTTAGCGAGAATTAATTTTATGTTATACATTTAAAACTATATCAATTTTGTTCGAAGTGTAGATTTAAATTTAAAATCTGAGTAGATAGATTAGAAATTTAACAGATTAAATTAGAAGTTCAAGCACTTTGATAATAAAGAGCTGTGTAGATATTGTATAAATATATTAGCAATTACATCATTTGAAGAGATTAGTTTAGAAACAATATGATTTGAAGAAAATGGTGAAGAAATTATATGGTTTGAAGAAAATGGTGAATTATATGGTTTGAAGAAAATGGTGAAGAAATTATATGATTTGAAGAAATTATATGATTTGAAGAAATTATATGATTTGAAGAAATTATATGATTTGAAGAAAATGTTGAAGAAATTATATGATTTGAAGAAAATGGTGAAGAAATTATATGATTTGAAGAAAATGGTCAAGAAATTATATGATTTGAAGAAAATGGTCAAGAAATTATATGATTTGAAGAAAATGTTGAAGAAATTACATGATTTGAAGAAAATTATGTAGTAATTATGCGATTTGAGGAAAATGGTGAAGAAATTATACGATTTGAAAAAAATGGTGAAGAAATTATACGATTTGAAAAAATGGTGAAGAAATTATACGATTTGATAAAACGGTGAATAAATTATACGATTTGATAAAATGGTGAAGAAATTATACGATTTGAAAAAAAGGTGAAGAAATTATACAATTTGAAAAAATGGTGAAGAAATTATACGATTTGAAAAAATGGTGAAGAAATTATACGATTTGAAGAAAATGGTGCAGCAATTGTACAATTTGAAGAAAATGGTGCAGAAATTGTACAATTTGAAGAAAATGGTGCAGAAATTATACGATTTGAAGAAAATGGTGCAGAAATTATACGATTTGAAGAAAATGGTAAAGAAATTATACGATTTGAAGAAAATGGTAAAGAAATTATACGATTTGAAGAAAATGGTAAAGAAATTATACGATTTGAAGAGAAAAGTTAAGAAATTATACGATTTGAAGAGAAAAGTTAAGAAATTATACGATTTGAAGAGAAAAGTTAAGAAATTATACGATTTGAAGAGAAAAGTTAAGAAATTATACGATTTGAAGAGAAAAGTTAAGAAATTATACGATTTAAAGAGAAAAGTTAAGAAATTATACGATTTGAAGAGAAAAGTTGAGAAATTATACGATTTGAAGAGAAAAGTTAAGAAATTATACGATTTGAAGAGAAAAGTTAAGAAATTATACGATTTGAAGAGAAAAGTTAAGAAATTATACGATTTGAAGAGAAAAGCTAAGAAATTACACGATTTGAAGAGAAAAGCTAAGAAATTATACGATTTGAAGAGAAAAGTTAAGAAATTATATAATGTGAAAAGAATGATTTAGAAATTACATAATGTGAAAAGAATGATTTAGAAATTATATGATGTGAAAAAAATGATTTAGAAATTATATGATTTGAAGAGGATGGTTTAGAAATTACGTGATTTGAAGAGAATGGTTTCGAAATTATAGTATTAGAAGTGAATAGTTGAGAAATTATATGATTTGAAAAGAATGGTTTAGAAATTATAGTATTAGAAGTGAATAGTTGAGAAATTATATGATTTGAAAAGAATGGTTTAGAAATTATATGATTTGAAAAGAATGGTTTAGAAATTATATGATTTGAAAAGAATGGTTTAGAAATTATATGATTTGAAAAGAATGGTTTAGAAATTATATGATTTGAAAAGAATGGTTTAGAAATTATATGATTTGAAAAGAATGCTTTTTGAAATTCTAAGAGACCGGTAGCTCTCTTAGATAAGATTTCATACTGCCTTTAATGTACTATGGGGTATGATTTTATAATTGTAAACTACAGTTTAGAAATTATATGATTTGAAAAGAATGGATTTTGAAATTATATGATTTGAAAAGAATAGTTTTTGAAATTCGAATGAATAATTTTAAAAGTACAAGAATGTTAGAGACGAAATGTAAACAAATTGAATTAGAGACTAGACATGACAAAAACAGAAGGAAACAGTAATAATCCATGTTATTATAATTGGGGGGGGGGGGGGATTTACTTTGAAGATTGGAAAAGTTGAATTGAACCGGTAAATGTTTCTTAACAGTGCACCGCCAAATTTCTTTAAAGACCTGACATACGCCAAGATGGCACCATGCAATATAGAAGTTTCGTGTTTGTCCCAGTATTTCTTCCACAGTCAGTTAAATATTTACATATAAGGTTTTTGTCACGGTATAATCATTTTTTAAAAAATATACAAAAAGAAGAAAATATAATCGGTACAATGAAAAAGAGAGAGAGAAAAAAAATCACCCGCATTATAACGTTTCTCCAAATATTTTAAGTTTCGACTATGACGCTGTTCGACGAAAAATTTGGTAATTGGTCGTCGATAATGTAAAGGTACATTGTCCAGTAGATTAGATTGAGGACGGCAAAGGTACACGGGAAAACTAGCCTAGCTGTGCAATCTATCTTGGCGGCAATTAAAAAGAGAGAAGCCACAGCCGGATCTTCCTCTTCAACCTCCAATTGCTGGAGCAATAACAAATCCTTCAGTCGCTGAGACTTGGGCTTCTTACGACGTAGCCGGCGTCGCAGCCCTTGCATGCAACTGGCCGGAACGGGCCTGTGTATCGCCTCTTCTCGTTCGAATTCAATGACTTCTTCGACAGCCAAGCTGACCACCGGCGAAGTAGAAGGCTCGCCATGAGCGGCGGGTTGGAGTTGTACTTGTTGGAATTGAAATTTTGGCGCGGAAGAGCCGTCCGTCGGTAAAGTCTCTGTCATGATGATGTCACCATCCTGGATGTCGACGCTACTGTCCGATACTTGACCCAAAAGTTCCGCTTGTTGACGCTCCTGTTTCTCCTGCGTACAATATCGAAGTTCGTTATTTTGTACGTTTAGGTTCATGCCAGTGTGATGTCCATGCGAAACATAGATGAAATGGTAACCATGCAGATTGACAGAAGACATTCGTTATAAAATCGAGCACTAAAACAATTGCCTTTAGCATCTCTCTATAATCATGCACAATTTACATCTATTGAAATTCAATTGACATTTATGCAAACAAATACAAGTGGTTGAAAATGAAGTAAATATTAGTATTTTGTGTTGTAGTGACTTCACAAGATCATGCAATGTTCGCTTTACAACAGACGAACGTGTACTACATTACTAAATGAAGATGGAGTGCACTACAGTACTGCCACCCCCACCCCTCCCAAAAGAAGCCGGTAAGAAAACATAAGCAAAGAATCGGCCACAAAATAATCCACATCGTTCGACTGCTTTACCAGAAAAGAAGATGCATGTTACTGAAGAACGCGGAGGGACCCTGGATAATAAGCTTAAGGAAGATTTATCCCTTCATAAACGCTCTCCAAAATACAGAACACTCATGCGGTTTTCTTTTTCTCTTTTTGGCTTTCGTTGCCTTTAACCCTACACGTTTACCCTCAATAAAAAATCAAAGGGCAACTACAGAAGAGATGGAATGATCCTACTTGAGTTTCGCTTTCTTATCCCTTATTTAACCGGAAGTAAGATAAACCGAAGCTATGAAACGAGGCATTTACCTCCTTAACCAGAATAGATGTTCACTTGATCAAATCGGGAAATCACATAGGAATCAAATGTTTACAACTGAGTAGAGATTGCAAACCATGAAAATAAATCTAGGCCTTATGTCCTCTAGTTCAGTTCAATAAGATTTTATAAAGGATGTTCGGCTTCCCAACAACGGTCTGTACCCATGTTTCCTTTGTTTCATGCAATTTTATCTTCAACACCAAACATGGGATCGTACGAATTGTGACGTTTTCGTGATGCCAGACAAACATTAAAACAAGTTATAACTTTCCATTTTCAGCTACGAGAGTCGCTGACCACCAATTCAATAAAATAGCAAGAGAAATAGGATTTGAAAAGAAAGGGACCGCATAATGCGTCAAGCTACAATCACCGATACGTTCATATCAGATAGAACTTCGTGTCAAACTATTTCTCTTATGGTTCTACGACTTCTCAGTCTCTGGTAATCTCATCCTCTGACAAATTATGGTCAGAGTAATTTCACTAGGAACCCTCCATTTATTTTAGGTTCCCGCTTCTATTTCGTCTCAGCGAGATAAGCTCAGGCGACCAAATCCCGTTAAAAAGCGTTTCCGCGCAGTTTATTTACAGCGGCATTGACTCTCTGTCTCTGTTACTAGTCTTTAAAGCCCAGAGAAACATCGCGTTTTCGGTTCTTTGCTTCTGAGAAAGTAGATGAGTTACCGGCTTTTTGGTTCTGATAAATATAGGTTGGTTTCAGACGTTTAGGTTCTGGGAAAACTAAATCGGTTATTGATGTTATTGGTTCTCAAAAAAGTAGATGGTTTTACAGGTTTTGGTTCCCACAAAACTAAATGGTATTTCTTTGCATAATTGTTTCTGACAAAACTAAACGGGGTTTTGTCGATTTGTTTTCGTTTAAATATATGGTTTTTAGTCAACTGTTTCGTTCTGAGAAAACTGCATGCTTAAATTTAGATGTACTGGATCTGATAGAACTACAATGGTCTTTCAAGGACTGGTTTCTGGCGGAATTAGACGGGAAATTCATTACTAAGTTTTCGATAATTATTTTGTTCTAAGAAGACTAGATGGTTTCGGAAGTTTCGCTTCACATTTTCATTAGTTTGAAAATTGGTTTACACAAGGGCTTTTTATAGTTTGGTAGTTGGTATGGATTTTTTATACATAAACTAAACAGGTTTTTAAACATTTTTTGCATTGACAAAAACTAGATTTTACACACTACTCGAACTTCACTTGTCTATCTTGTTTAGCCATTTCTATGTCCTAACACTCCCAATAAATAAAGTTTTCATATACCTTAAGCTATAAGAGGACCATGCCAAGCCATATTTCAACGGTTTTTATTATTTTGAGAACAAACTCGTGAATCCCCGTGAAAATCTTGGGTCTATAAGCGTAAGTCCATAAGTTTGTCACTAGTTACTGAGAGCTTGTCATGAAGTGACGTAGGAGAAACGTCAAAGTGTTGCCTGGTGAGGCGCTGTCAAAGGCTTAGTACAAAATAAATAAGACGATTGACCGCAAAATGGAGTGTAGTCAATTTTCGCTTGTCGTTCTCAAACTAGTTCTCAGTAAGTCTCTATCATTACAAAGTATAGGTAGTGTCATACTTATGGAACGTATCTATGCTATAAGGTCCCTCATGCTTCCCAAGAGTGCAGTGTGACTTTTTACCTATGGGTGCTTTGGATCCTTATATCCATTTATCACTTAAATAAAAACACACTCTACAAAAAATAACGGTACTAAAAAGAGGGACAAGTATAAAAAGAAGAGTTTATAGCAGCGAGTTGCTAGGTCCTTAAACGTTCATCATTCAACAACGTGCGAGTAAAGTTTTCCTGAGTTTTCTTTTTGCATAAGTGTAAAAACGTGTTGGAGGTCCCTGGGGATTGAGTATAAGTTGATGATTATGAATTGCTCACTTATTACGTTGTACGTGAGTTCTACTGTATCTGGGCGTTATAATAATTTAACAAACTAATTTGCTAAAACTTCACGTTTCGTCGAGAGTTTAATAGTTTCCACTATTCCATCAATGTCTAATAAGGTAACGTGAGGCGCATTTTGCTTAAAAATTGGTGCCTTGGAGTCTAACAGGTAATCTAAGTAAGACCGTTTTGACAGGAAATAGTTCATAGGAACTGAGAGTAGGAAAGGCAGTTTTTTCCTACTCTCAGTTTCGCAACAAGCAAAACAGCTTTTTGATACTTTGAAAGTAGCCCCTCCCTACAGTTTTGTTCAAAAGCACTTCGAAAATAACCAAATTTAAGGCGGACCTGTCTTATGGATGCATAAACTTTATACCTTTGACCGTGCTATAAGATTTAAGGCAAAACTTGTAAGTCCTACTCTTAAAGGAAACGTTCAGGTAACATAATATTATACCTTAAAAGAAAGGCCTTGGTTTAGTGCATACTAAACTGAACTCCTCATCTCTCTAAGCCTGAGAAAAATCAACGAATGCTGTATGGGTAAGAGGTTCTGTTTAGCAGAAGACGCCACTAAACCAATAGCGGCAAAGTATTCCACGTTTTTTTATGCTTCTTATTTTGTAATATGAAGTCCTTTATTTTTTTAATGTTTTACCTTTAATATTTAGAAAAAGAAAGTTCTTTTAAGGTATAATGTTATGATACCTCTCCTTTAACAATCCTTAAATTATTATTCGTCACCTAAAATCGGTATTCGAATTATATTCTATCAGATACCTATTGCAGTAGCCTAAAACAGATCAGTGCTACTTTAAAGGTAAGGATTATGATGGTGGAATTTCCGGGATAATTATGTCCCTTCAGCGCAAGTGCATGGCCGATGCCAATTAAATCAAAATGGTTGAAATCAGTAATAATAATTTCACATAGCGTTTTCACGCACGCTTTCACTTTTAGCATTTGGTTTTTCTAAACCTTACCGTGCAAACTTATCAAGTGTGTCTTTAAACTGAATTTATGATACTTTTAGTTTAGTTTAATAAAAAAACATGCACACCAATTTAGTATATTTCATGCCCTCAATGCATGCTCCTCATGTTTATGTTTTCATACCGAATGTTTTTTTTTTAAAATGTGGAAAATTAAACTTACCCTTTCTGCTTTAGCCTTTAAGATGGCTTCTTTTCTCTTCTGTCTTTTGTGTTTCTCGTATTTATCTACAAAATTTACACAGGCGTACTCCACCAGAGCGGTGAAGACGAAAGTAAAGCACATGATGACAAACCAGTCCAAGGCTGTCGGGTAATTGGCTCGCGGTAACGCCGCTCTACCCGTAAATCCCATCGTTACCAAAGTCAATACCGTCGTGGCACCTAAAATTCAGGCAAAAATTATCAGTTTATAAATAAACAACACGTTATATTTGACATTTTAAGTGTAACACTGTCACTGTAACAGCACAGATTCAACGGACTGTTCATTTCCTATGGATTAGAGCAAACCATGTAATGACATTAATAACATATTGAGGAAAACCTAGTGTATTTTGGCGTATAAGGTAAGTGAAAATTAATCAATATAATTGGTATATTTCAAAGGGTTAAAGGGAGGGTAAAGTGAAAATCCGAGTAAATTTTTATTAATTCTTCTACTAATTATAAGATCAGTTTGCATAGTCAAAAATTCAGGAAATACCTCCGAATAAATTTAAAATTCAAATTTGGTTCAGATTTAAGGATAATTTGAAATAAACCCTTACGACCAATGGCGTAACACCCTTCAACAAAATTCTCGTGGTACGCTCTGTATCGAATGAAATTTATCGCGAGATTTTATTTTTTGTTTTTATCGCGATGTGACAATCGTGGCACTAGACATGGAGCGTGCCAGAGAGGGTAACTCCAAACTATCCTTAAAATCTGAAATTAATTTAGATTTTGAAAGTCATTCGGAGGCATTTCCTGGATGTTTCAATATGCAGAATGGTCTTATAATTAGTAGAAGAATCGATAAAAAAATTCTTGATTTTCCACTTCACCCTCCCTTTAATTAAATGAATCATTGAAGAAGTGTGAACGGAATGTCTTTCATCTTGAACACTCCCATTCAAGGTCAAGATAACAATATTATGGTAACAATTGGTTAACTAGTGTGAAACATTTACCCTTTCATTTATGAGACAGGCTTCATTTGAGCTAACTCTGCAAACCTAATCACTAAACGCAAAAGGTATCGAGAATAATGTACAAATAGGCTTTTAGTCTAAGCTAGAGAATTATCATGCTACAGGTATTTTGCGTCAGTACATGATAGGGTGTGTATCTTATAGAAGGTTTAGAGTTGAAAACTTCGATGAATTGAAACAGAAATATGTGATCAAAGCAACTTAGATTCACTTATTTCTCGAAAACCAATCAATCATTTAACATCATTAAAATGAAAAACGTTTGTTCTTATTTCAAGTTAATTTTCGTCACGATACGATAAAATAGGGGAACAACCAACTTGTAAAGAAAGATTCAAGAGTTCCTGGGAAAACGAATGAAACGCTAAGAGAAATGCCTCGTAGGAAAAGGAGTGTTCTAGAGCGGAATCACGGGCCTGTCTTCTACACTTTTGAACAATATCACCTGGGACTGACAATAAAACTATAATAAGGCCTTGATGCCTTTGATAATGGTCCCAGGAGACACTGGGACTGCGTATAAAGCGAAATCATTCTTCAAACAGCGCTGAGGCTGAAAGAATCAACTTGTTCCGCTCTTCCAAGTCAATGAAATGTTAGTTCGGAAGCAAAGAACTCGGCAAAGAATTTCTTCGAGAATGAAAACATAGTAGTCTAGAGTGCATTAACTGAACTAACTTGAACAGATTTATACTTGAAAAAGAAATCGTGGAGAAAATGGTCGAAAATCGACGAAGGGCGAATTTCAGAGAAAACGGGATGATTGTGGGATTGGGGAATATATATATATATTTTTTCATATTCAGGCTACACCGAGGCTTAAGGCAAATACTGGCTTATGGAATGAAACTCAAGTTGCAGGGAGGTAGTTCTTCACGTTGAACCAACTTAGAACGTAAAACGTTACCGTACTCTCTAGTGTACGAGTCTCACGAATGAATTTTATCACTTATGAAATGAATATTTTAACTGCTATCATGATTTATACATTTATGGAATCATTCAGCTGTGTTCTTATGAAACCTACAGTATTGCCACCATTTTAATGAATGGTATATTTTCATTATACTGGGTGTTTCTGATAAGTCTGCCATGAATGTGTGGGTAACCTGAGTGGAGAGCGTCAAAGAACATGAATTCTCCAAAATTTACTTAGCAAGGTAAGGGCTTCCAAACATAGGCTGCTAAAACAAGGAAATAGTCACAACAAGTGGAGTAATAGCGCTTGCTCTATACGCACACTTATACCCATTTTATAGCACTTTCATAGAGTGAGAGGCCAATGTTGTAGACTCCATGTTATTTGACACTCTCCATTAGTATGGCGGAGTTACCAGAAACACCCTGTATAAGGAACCCTCTTCAGACAAAGCAGAATTCCTACTAAATTTTTCAATACAACAAAACCATATACTATTCCCAAATGTCGTTCACCAAATGACAATATGTCTCTAAAATCTTTAAGAGTTCTGATTTTGAAACGGAAAACATTTCTACTTTACGGGCGATTTTGAGTCGAAAATGTTCTATGACAATTTTACCTAAGGGTTGTGATTATAGTATTTTCGTAATGACCCCTTAAATCTAGGTAAGAAATTGAAAGACAATGCCAATTTAATTCAGATGTCATCCCTAAAACACTTCAGTTATAACTTGTAACAATGGTCCCTTGGTCAAAATGTCATACATTTTCAACTCAAAATAGCTCATAGAAAAAACTGTACGTCGTTCCTTTAATTATGGAAACAGATATAAATATTCATTGGATTTGTAAATAAATTCTTGTTGTCACGGATGGAGTACGTACTGAGAATATCTCTAAAAGTTGGCAATTAGATTTGAAAGCAAGAAGTTAGGTCCTTTCCCTTACCCGATCCTATTGCATATCTCTTCTCCTTTTTTCTTAAGAGCCGTCTTTTTCTTTTAATAGCAGCCTGCTACTCTCCACCAATTTTTTTTATTTCTTCAAGAAAATCGCTTGTAAAATAGTAGGGGCAATTTGTCGGTAATTCTCTTTGACGGTTCCGAGTGAGAAACTTTTCTTGGTTTATATCAAGCATTGATGGAAGGGTGCACGCCTTATATACCAAGTTTTGTATTTCAAAAACCGTCACCGACTTTTCTAGGATTCCGACTTTCAATTCTATATAGAGAATGGGAGCGAATTTTCACTTTAGACTTCGCCAAAGTCTGAGATGATTTTTTGAAATTAATTTATGAGAACAAATGGAAATGCTTTAATGTTTTTGTCAAACATAAAATGAGAACTAGTTAAAGCATTTTCCTGCCTTTGTGTAGTCCCAGGTTTATTATATAGGCAGGAATACCTAGATTTCTTCTACTTTTAATCTTTAGCAGGTCATATTCTGGGCCATTCTGCTTGAACTAAAGAGGAGTGACGTCATTCATACTGAATATGAACTTAGAAACCACGCGATATTCACGTAGCTAGCAACCTGTGCCGAGATTTCCGCAACCTTTGAGCGGAACTTTGGATGACATTAACGGTGTGCGTTTAGAAACTCCGCTATTTTTGTCTTGTCAGTGCTTTGAATAAGAATCAAAAGATACTAACTATTATGGGGTGAATTTTAGTTGTCACTAATTGGCTTGTTTTAACCCAAACGCTACGTACAATTTGGGAGTTTTCATCAACGGATACGAATATCTCTTTAGACTTCTTACTTTAGCAAAAGCAGTGAGAACGTATTAGAAGGAGACTCAGAGAGAGCGAATTCTCCGTCAAACCTCCCTTTCAAAACCGGTACCGAGCTGTGGCTTGGTATCAGAGTTTCGCACATGCGCAATCGGCGCAACAGAGAGTTAAAATATCAGAGAAGTTTGTTTACAGTCAGTATTCTAAACGGATCACGTGAGCGTCTGGCTCCTCGGGTGTGCGCTGAAGTACGTGCACCTGAGAGAGATATCTGGCTGTGCCGTTATAGTTATCTTCCCTCTTCTCTCTTTGATTCTCCTTCTTGTACGTGCTCACTGGTAAAAGCCTCTAAGGTGAAGGAAATATTTTGCCAGATCTGCCCCAACTTTCGTGACACGCATAAACCTGCACCTTCATGGGTTACAGTTGCTTAAGTTGAAGGCAGAGTTTCGCTTTAAACTTCTGAAATCTTTGGTAACACGCTATGAACGGAAGACAGTCGTACAAACTCATAAAGACAAAACCAGAAAGGTACAACGATGTACAGGTACAATGGTTAATTACACCATAAGATAATGGATCAGTAGGATCAGTAAAAATTGGGTTGCAGTTTCAAGTCTGTGCATCGATAATAATCTCTTTCGTGTCTACATACAAATCATACCCACTGCCCGAGATTCGTTATTTCAATTACCACCTACTTCATTAGCCTTAATTAGCCATCTGGAAGATTAATTATTCATAAATGCAAACCATAGATTGAGCCTATGGACATTACATATAAAAATATTCGGCAAAATCATGCCAAAAAACCTTATTCAAAAAATTCTCAAGGGGCAGAAAAAACGTTACAACTTTTTCAAAAAATATAAAATTAACGTAAAAAAAACATGCGAACTTTTACTGAAACCATGAGCGTCCATCGGCAAAATGTGGGCAGCCCCATTTTCGAATTACCGTTCTACAGTTCAAACTACTCATGGCGAACTTGGTTCCGTATCTACGGGTAATAATAAACGGTTTTGATTTGTTTTTAAAAGACTTCTTGAAAGAGAGGGTCCTGGCCAGATTTTGACGCTCATGGCGTAAACTCGGACATTGTTTTCCGTACCAACTGGAAAATGAAAGGTAAAGTTCTACATTGTACACTTTTCGTGTAGACACTACGGGATTTTTTAACAAAGGTGAAACGGTTGAATCCGTGCTGTTAGAAGAGACAAGGTTCCGAAGGATTATATTCGAATCGGAAATATAGAAATGATAGGTGATGAGAAAGAAAGTTTTAAATTACGAAACAGGATTTTATATTCCAGCTTTGATTAAATGTAAGTTTTATGATAGCTTTAAAATGGATTTATTTGTCAAACATAAGATATATTTATGTTTGTCACTGGTTACTGAGAGGTCGTCATGAAGTGGCGTAGGTGAAACGTCATAGATTCTCGTAAAGCGATGCCTGGTGAGGTGCTGTCAAAGGCTTAGTACCGAATAAATATGAAGATGGACTGCACAACCGAGTGTAGTTAATTCTCTAGTCGTTCTTGAACTAGCTCTCGGTAAGTCTCTTGCGTCATACTTATTGAACCTATCTCATAAACTTATGGTCATTCCAAGAGAGCTTTTTTTCCTTTTCAAATTTTAAATTCAAAGTTATTTTTGTATAATTTAACTTCATAGCCCGTTCCATTTTAAAGCTTCCAATAAGATTTATTCGAAATTTTTTAAACGGTATAAATAAGAACCAGGTACAAACAAACTTGTGATGACAAACAAAGTGTAATGACCAATGTTTCAGCTTAGTCACAGATCTCCAAACTGACCCTTATTAAAGGGAGTAGAAACCAACTCAGGACGCCTTTTTTTAACGTAAATAGTGCCTAGTTCTCCATACTTCCTTTTACTTTTAAAACTCCAAATCTTTATTGTGGTGTGAGGAGTATTAAAGAGTTTGACATCCTCCACTTAAATTAAAGCAATAACATAATTATATCTTTGTTAAAAAAACAAGTGAATGAAAAACTATTTAATCATTGCCACCACAATACCACTCAAATGCTTAACTTTACTACTACAGTTGCTTTTACTTTCACTTTCCTCCTTTCAAGACGAACAAAATATTTGGTACTACCAAAAGTGGATGAGAGGAAAAGTATGAAAATGGCCAAAAGTCGCGAGTCATCAGAGTTTCGCCGTAGTTGACCGTTTTATTGGAGTAGCTATACTGGGCCTGTTCATTACCTTAAAATAGGTCTTGTGTAAGTTGTGTTAATTCGCGGTTATGCGGTTACCGTCGTCTGCTATTGTGTATGCTAGAACTTCCTCGATTTGTGTTTGTAGTCAGGACAGAGTAGCTGGTAGTGTTTTAAAAGGTATTTGAAGGTATAATATGGATTTAAGTAAGGTTATCGAAGCAATAGAAGAGCACATAAAACTAGATACGTTTAAAACAAATCTCGGTAATTTAGCTATAGGGCGAGCAGCTTGCGTCGTGATGCGCGTGATCAAGTGGGCTATGGTTAAACCAAGGAACATAAATGTCTGAACTACTTTCAGTTGCGAGTTTGCAAGTCCATCAGTCACTAGTAGACTAAATAGTTATTGGCGAAACTTTGATGTCCGCGTTTTTTAACACAGGCTCTATGGCCATTGTCATACTTTCCCTCTCATTCACATTTGGTACTACTATTAATGCTACCACCACTACTACTGCTACAACTATTTGGGGCCAGGTCAAACTTATCGCTACATTATGTGATATGGTTAAAAATGAAAATTCAATGTTTCTACTCCCTTTAAGTCAAAACAGATCCAAAAATAAGATAGTTAAAATGTTCAGGGCTCGGCATTTTCTATTCACATTATGCTTATTCATATTACTCAAAATTATTCACAGCAATTTTTCGTATCATATCCGTAACTGTGGATACTCCATATAATATCTACAAATATGTGACAGCAAAGAGGATTTAAAAAGGGGAGTAGAAGGAAAAGCGAGAACTCTAAAGCCAAGAAAAGAAAAGCGAGACGATCTCTTAAGATACTTTGCCATGGCGGTTCGGGTTCTACTCCCCTTCGTTATATCCTCTTTGGTGAAAGATAATGCCAAACTCTAAAAATGTTAAAAATTGAGCCTTGACCGGCTTTCCACGAAACGTCTTTAGTTTCAGGCCATGAATTAGGACATAACCGTTCTTATTTTGAAAAAGACAATGATCCCTACATAAACGTAATATGCTTAACAAAAATGCATACACTCACGTGACAAAGTTTTACGTAAGAATTAAACTGAGAAAAGATTTGGAAGTAATTAATGTAGACTTTACCAACTGTGACTCTTCCAGCTGCATCATTCCTGTTAATCCAAAAAGCGACCCAGGAAGCTCCAACGATCATGGCACAGGGTGCGTAGATCTGGAGAATGTAGTAGCCCCGACGACGTTGTAGGAAGAAACCCACTACTATGGTGGATTTTTTCTCCTCTTTACCATTTAAAAAAAATTGTAAATTAATTTAAATAATTCAAATACATTTTACACTGTGCCAGCCAAAAAAGTAACTGTTTCGATTACAGTTACCTTCTTATGGTTAAAATCAAACCTTTATTTGGTATCTCTTTTGAGCGATTGACAGTAGTAATGTTCAGGAAGGCGTATTGGGATAAAGTGACTTCTTCGTTAATAACAACTGCATTAAGTCCTTTCCACCTGTATAATAGGTCTTTATCGCTGTATCCAACTGCAAAGAACAATTAAAAATATATGGGTTAATTTTAGAAAGAATTGTCAACTAATTCGGAACCTAATTTCAGATAAAATGAGATTTTCGTCACTATCTAAACTATTATGGCTGTAAAAACATCGTCTCTGATTAATCGTCAGACCAAAGTGGCGAAACTCTTAGCTTATTTTACAAACATTTACCAAAAATGTATAAGTTGTGAAGATATTGATATGTATAAATACTACGTAATATGGATTCCCAACCAAGCCAGAAAGCTAGCCACCAAATATGCGATACACTGGTGGATGTGAGGTGCTAGTGGGGGAAAGGAACTATAACTCTCCGGAGAATCCTGAGTGGTGAGTTTGAAATTTAACCCATGCGCAAAGAGATAAAATACAAATTCCCCTCTCCCTCACAAGGTTGGGGGGGAATAGGAATTCAAATTTTTCTCTGCTAAGTGAAATGTCTTTTGGAAGGTAAGAGATGGGAATCCATAATACGTAGTATTTATACATATCCATGATATTGATTAACGAACAGTTATAAATCAAGGAAAGTAGACGAGCCTGAACGACTTTCACGAAGCTAATAATTGAACTGAATGATAGACGGAAATGTGAAAAATAACATCAAAATAGGCCAAAACAAGAATTTATCAATTAGATTCGTTTTCCTTAATTTGTTCTATTTAAGTTTCAGAAAAAATATTAGCCCGTTTGACCGTAGCCCGAAACAATTCTTGTTTTCGTAAAAACTTTTGTTCTAATTGTTCTTAATTTGTAGCTCTCAATTACATTTATTGAGTATACTTTGTAGTCGTGGAAACCAAAACGTGATATTCATAAAACATGATTTTTAACGGAGTAAATTTAATTTTAACTAAAGTAAAAAATACCATGAATTATAAATAATATCTGATGTAGTAATTGGTACCAACGTTTCTGTAACAATTCTATAAATAGAACGTCTAACGACATGATTTGCCAGTGTAAATATGAGGCCAAACATATCATTACGTAAACTAATTGTTATTACCACCCCTGCTGTCACGGGATCTCCCACTATAAATGTACTTTTTAGATAGCTTTCTCTCTTTCCAATACGTGCTGTTTCATATATAATGCTCTAGTTGTCAACAAGAACAATAAAACAATTAAAGAGCTCGAAAGAAAAGCCGAAACATAATTTGTCCAGTAATTAACTTCTAAATGAGCAAACCCCTTTAAATTAACAACGTCCGGTTGGGAAAGAAGATTAATTAAGTCATCCAGATGAGAGAGTGACTGAAAGGTATATACGAATCAAGGGTGAGGCTTGTAACCGTTAAAGGAGTGGAGAGATAAAAGTTCCTATTCCAAATAATTATACTCTCCATTTTTGTAATGGCGCCATTTTGGGAGCGGATTTTGTAGCCATAATGCTATGGAACGTGAATCAGAGAGAGCGCCTTGGATTCTCGTTGGTTTCAAAATGGAAATTACCAAGCCTTGTAAACAAGTAAATACATATGGCGCGTTGTCTTGTACAACTATTTATGATGGAATGAGGCAGACCGAGGTATAACAGTCTTCGCTGACGCATTCGTCATAACTCTTGTTGCTTAAGGTTCTTTGTCACAGGTCAATTTAAAAGACCTTAAGCCGAAATAAC
The DNA here is from genome assembly GCF_054372755.1 of Phalangium opilio. Lineage (NCBI taxonomy): Eukaryota > Metazoa > Arthropoda > Arachnida > Opiliones > Phalangiidae > Phalangium > Phalangium opilio. Next base: position 5,088,674 of record NW_028324158.1, on the reverse strand, counting down.
GAATGCTCCGTAGCATCCCAAGTTACATCTACGTACTATCTTGTAAAAATCCTTTGATAGTGCTTCTCATCTACCTTTACAAATCTTTCCGCTTTCGACACTGCATAACAAGCTTTGTAACCAGAAAAACTTTACTGTGGTTAAAAGCTTTGTCAAAATTAACCTAACAGTTCGTATAACACATATAAAACCCTTCCGAATACACATTGGTTAATCAGTCCACCTAACCATGGACAGACAACTGAATTGGGAACCAGGTTTACGTAGAGAAACGCCTGACCTAATAAAATAGTAAAATTCGGCAATAAATTGCTGTAGGAATACGCGTGAGGACGCCTGCTACGCACTACCATTTGTTAACGCGGGTTTATCATGGCCTTATGTCCATGGTTAGGTGGTCTGAGCTTTAACCAAACTAAATCCTCTTCCTGAACATAAGAGCGTTCACTGAAGAATATGCGCGTCTCATAAAAATGTACTGTATTTACGGCTTCACTTTGACTTTAAGCCGACTCAATTGAAGTGGCGGTGTCGGCAGTGGTCAGAAAAGAAGGATTTGGAAGATAATCAGTTTTGAAGAAAGGAGAGGAGCCTGGCAAATCTATTCCCATTCCAGAAGGAAGAGGAGGAAGAAAGAAGAACAAGAATTGCAGGAAGAGGGATTTTTCAAGAGGCGAAGAATTGGAAATAAGGGATACGAAACGGGAAGGCAGGGACGGGTGAGGCGTAGCCCATTCGATATTTCCATTACGGTAATAGAATGAAATAAATGGAAGCAAGGCGTAGAAAACGATTAAAGAGGCGGGGACAGGGCGTATGGCCAAGTCCGCTCATTGCCAGCCACTACCACTCAATTTTTACACGGTAGTAAAGGTAAGCCTTGGCTATTACTGATCTTCTCATCTGGAACATAAGGGCGAACGTACTTTTCAAAAACGTAACTGCCCGGGAGGATTTTCACCAAATTTCTCAATTCATAGCACGTTCAAGATAGAGTAAAACAATCAGAGCTCCCAATAAACACGTGTAAGCCCATAAGATATTATGGATCTCATCGGGATCACGATATCCCATACTGTATTCCCACGGTTCTCAAATTTATGATGACATAAGGGAGTTTTTGCGCGCAAGAGGAGCCCTGAAGTAGATCACTTGAGGTGATTATTTTAGTAGTTTTGATCTGACCGAGTCAGGAATACCAAGAAAATTTTATATTCACTTGGCAGAGTGTTATCTGATATTTTGATTCATATGCCAGAGGACTATTTACTTACACTATGCCGGTCAAAATATAAACAACATTAATGCTATTTAGTTGCTGTGAGCATTCTGGGATGAAAAAGACAGCTTCCGAAATAAAGGGATGTATAATGCGTTATGTAGAACTATATTTTGAAGTAGTCTTACTATTTCATGGAGTAGTGATTGGGCTACGCGTTTAAAACGACTTGACGGATAGATTCAACGGAAATTTCGACGCAAATTCCCAATGCACTGTTAGCACTACGAAATTCATGCATGCCAATTAGAGCTCTATTTGATGGAAGATAAGCTTGATACATAACACATTGTGCATCCCTTTAATATCGTAGATGGGAATTATCATAAATGAGAGTTAAATACTTCATGTAATCCACTTCTGTCAAGGTATAAATAAAATGCCGATGGACTGTTTGGAGATATCGAACGTTGTCAACAAGATTCATGAATCGTAATAGACTGACACAACATTTTATGGAGTCACGTCCATTTCTTTAATAATAATAATAATAGAAGCTTTTTTATTGGATATACCATTAAGGGAAAACCCTTATTTACAATGGCGTCCGATTAATTAATTAATTTAACATGAATAAAAACTATTTAAAAAATATAATAAGCATTATTCTATAAAAATACATAAAGGCAACTGATTCAGACCGTATACTCTTTCGATTCGGCGAAGTATTCATGAACAGCAGACTTAAACAATTTTATAGTCTGTATAGATTTGATCGGGTTGGTTAATGCATTCCATATTTTAACCCCTTGTAATTTAGTACTCTTATTTCTGTTACTCGTGATACAACATTCGGTATAAAAATTTAGACTATCCCCTCGGGTACTTATATCAAATTTTCTAGAAGGGAACCAGTTTAGGACATATTCTGGTAATAGGCCGTTTTTTACTTTAAACATAAATACCATTAACGCGTGTAAGTAATATAATTCTGGATTTTTTATGTTAGCTACAGTCCTAGCCAGGGTGGCAGAGGAGAATTTTTTAGATTTAGATATGAGTTTAGAGCACTTCGTATGAATAGCGCTTAGCTTATCTTTATTTACTTTACCGGTATTGTAGTAAAATATAATCCCATACGCAATAAGGGGCTGAATGCAGGCCATATAGAGCAATCTTATGGTTTCAGAGTCCAAATAGTTCTGTAATGGTCTTAAAGTCCATAGTCTCATATCAACTTTCTTTACTAAATAATCAACATGGGCCGTCCAAGACAACTGGTCATCTAACCATAGGCCCAAATATTTAAACTGGCTAACTCTCTTAACTGTACCATGACACAGGTCAACGCAATCCTTAGACTCATTTCTCATTTTCTTGTTCGGGGAGATTAACATGAAATTTGTTTTATCAATATTTATGATAAGGCCTTTACTCGTAACTTTATTTTTTAGACTGGTTAAATCATTTTCAACATCTCTAATTAGATGCTGTAAATTATTATTAGCTGCCACAAGAGCTGTGTCGTCCGCATATTCTTTGGAAACTGATCCTTTTAAAGAGTCATGAATATCTGTCGTGTATATGTTAAAAAGTAGCGGGCCCATAACGCTACCCTGAGGTACACCATGTTTAATGACCAGCTTATCAGAGTAATGCCCATTATGATATACTATCTGCCCTCGTGCAGCAAGGTACGTAGTAAACCAGTTCAAGGCAATATCACTTATACCCCGCTGTTCAAGGTCAGACAGTAGTAAGTCATGTTGAACAGTGTCAAATGCCTTTGACATGTCAATAAAAACTAGCATGACATATAGTCCATTATTAAGATTTTTTAAAATGGTTTCATAGAGGTCAAAGATACAGGTTATAGTAGAGTGGCCTGATCTGAATCCACTTTGGTATTGATATAAAGAGTTATTATTTTCCAGGTGGTTGTATACCGATTTATACACTAGTTTTTCGCATATAAGAGATAAGGTCGGCAGAATAGAGATCGGTCTATAGTTTTTGGGAATTCTTTTATCTCCGGATTTAAAAGCTGGGATAATTTTCGCAGTTTTCCATTGTGGAGGGAACTCGCCCGTAGACAAGATCATGTTTATAATAGTGGTTAATGGTCTAGCAATTATCGCTGCTAGGCCCTTATATATTACCGGACCAAAATCCTCTATTCCACTAGCCTTATTTATTTTCAATTTTTTCAGCATATTAAATATTTCATTTTCAGTAACAAGCGGGAAAGTTGAGAGCAGTTTACATTTATCCTCTGCATTTAATTGAACTGATTTAGGTAAGACAGGTAGGGTAGCCGGCACTAGGTCATTTTTTTCTAGTAGGTCACTAGCCACATTTATATAATATTTATTTAGTACATTTACTATATCTCTAGGAGAATCAATAGTATCAGTTCCTATCTTAAGACAATTAATTAATTTATCCGACTTATGACTTATATGCGGCTTAATTACCCTCCAGAAAGTAGACCTAGTGGAGTCCTGAGTTAGAGAATTTTTAAAGTAGCTAGTTTTGCTCTTATATATCAAGGAGTTCACGAAGTTCCTTTGCTTCCTGTACAGTGGACCAAATATTTCTACTACACTAGGGTTCCTAGATTTTGTTTTACATACATCTCGTAAGTGCATTTGATGCTTGATATAAGGCGTTAGCCAGGGATTGCTTTTCTCAGGGACATATTTTTTCCTAATAGGGGCATGGATGTTTAAATGCAAGTTAATTGTTTGTAAAAATAGTTCAAGCCCTTTTTCGGGATCATTGAGTTCAAAATTGATGTTCCCTAGGTCCCGTTGAATATTAGTTACTAGAAGGTCCATATTGGTATTCTTGAAGTTCCGAACAGGTTTTATTACTTTGGATATCTTTGGACAGGACTTCTTCCATATAATCCAGGTAAGGTCGTGATCCGAGGCGCTACAAGTTTGCACAAAGCTGCCAATAATTCGGTTTGGACAGTTCGTATAGATGTGGTCTATTAAGGTTGTAGTGTCGATAGTTATTCTGGTAGGCTTAGCAACTACTTGTTTATAATTTTTTAAAGCTTGCATGAGTAATTTGGTCTTTGCTGTTTTAACTCTGGGTAAAATATCGCAGTTTGTATCACCTAACAGAATTAACTCTGTATTAGGCCTACTATTTAAACAGGAGAGGCAATTTTGTAAGTCCTCTAGGGTATCAGTCATATTAACCACTGGCGGAATATAAACAATTCCTATAAAGAACCTTCCCGAATTTCGGAAAAGCATCTCAATCCAAATGGATTCCAAAGCCGAGTTCTCCGGCTGGTTTTCAGGTATAATTTCCACTAGGTTAACTGCTAAATGTAATTTGCAGAAAATCCCTACTCCACCACCTCCCTTTTTTACACGGTCTTGTCTCCAGAAAGAATATCCGGCAATATAACAAACCACATCAGGGATTGTATCATTTAGCCAGGTCTCTGTGACACCTAAGATGTCAATATTGTTCTCCCTCAATAAGTATTCAATTTCATGAATTTTGTACTTAATACTTCTTATATTTAGATGACCTATTCTAAGACCATGGGTGGCTTTGCCTAAATTATTTTTGACTTGGTTGTTAGAGCCTTCTGAGTCCAGTCATACTGTATTGTCACGGTTACTATTGACATCATCAACTTGGTTGATAGAGCCTTCTGAGTCTAGTCATACTGTATTGTCAAGGTCACTATCGACATCACTTATTTCTGGGCTAGGGATCGCCCATAATCTTTTGATCCGTAGAGGGTTCGGCCAATTTTGTACATCTCTAATGACACTGTCAAATTTACTACTGCACTCAATAATAAAATTAGTTGTCCAGTATTCCGAGTTTTTGCTTATGGTTACTTTTGGTGAGTCAATATTTAAGTCGTTTAGATGCAACAATATATCTTGTACGCAGACCTCAGAATTACAGTTTGTAAGTTGATATGTATACTTAGGTGAGTTTGACCAGACTAGTAAGTTAGCATCATCGTTTGTACCCCAGGTCTTTGGAGAGTCCTCACGAGGCTGACTACCGGATAGTTTTCTGCAAGAGACCCCGGAAGGCCATAGTAGCGGATTTAATAATTTCTTAGCCTCACTATTTGTTCTCATAATGAAATTTCTAACACCAGTATTGCCAGATTTGGTTTTATATGTTTGCCGAATACTGACGTCAGTAATGCCAGAGTCAATTAAGTGATCTCTTATCACAGCTTCACTAGCCTTACTCGAACAATTTCCGATAAAATAGTCATACGTCTGTTTGGTTGCAGCCTTAATTTTACAAGAGGTAACACGGTCTTCCGGCATTTTACCAATACCATCAGGGCGTTTCAATTTTCCAGGTTTGAGCTTGTTCACTGTGAGCTGAAGTTGTTGTGCTTTAGGTTCGGGATAAGTTATATGGTTTTGTCCCTTAACTGCATTGCGTTTCAGGATGTTAGTATACGACTTCTCCTGAAAAGGCACTGGCATAATTAAAGGAGGGGCATGCCATATGGCTTGAGTATCCTTGGTATGAGAATCTTTGTTATGAAAGTCAGGTCCCGGATTAGAAGACGGGTTTACTGATAGACCTGGCTTTACCAGGGCACGATTTATTTTTCCGTCCAAAAGTCCAAAAGTATTAGCGGTAGATTCTTGAATAACTGTAATTTTATTTTGAAGTACGTCAAGCTGGCTGGAGAGGTTTGAGTCCAGAATTTCCTTCGTCGAGCTAGTTATCTCCTGTAATTGCTGTTTTATCTCCATTATTTCTTGGTTAATGGATTTGATGGATATGTTAAGGTTTTGGATAGAGGTCTTGGATTCCTCTTTAAAGTTATCTATATCTTCAATGGTCTCCCTTAATGTTATTAAATCCGTCACACAAGTATCACAAATCCAAAAAGACCCGGAGATAGCAGTCTTTAGGCCTTGGCAGGTTAGGTGGAACCATATTTTGCAAAATCCACAGAATATCATTTTACCATGTTTCTCTCCAGCTCCTCTAAATTCACAATCTGGCAGACAATTCTTACCCATTTCATCAATTAAGCAAGAATGTTGCAAGTCTAAGTTATAAGTTTCTCAATGGAAACTCAAAGTTGAGTTGTTCTATCACTGAAGCTAAGCCTAGGCTAAACACAAAATCGAAGAGCAAAAAAACACACGTATTATCCCCACGATAAGGATTCATAATCATGAATTAGGTTTGACAGTGTTTTGCTGTGGGTAGCTATGACATCGCGAATGCCAAGGGTTGTCAAATAAAAATGGTACTCAAAATAATTAGTCTGAGACTTAAAGTGTTAGTGCCATAATTTTCGTCATCCACAAACTTAAAATGCGAAAAATATCCTTGAAAAATCTACTTTATTATGATATGTTTACTTTTTTATTTGGTTTCGTAGCAATTTATAAAATTGCAATCAAAGTATTGTGTTTGGAAAAGGTCTACTTAAGATTTTCTTTCGTTTGATGACGTAGTAAGGAGAAATTTTCACTCTAGATGTTGCTCACGTGGCGCCTGTTAGTGTCTCAGCGCCGCGTTAAGCCTATTTTATTCAGATTCGCGCGGAATTAGTAGGCTCGGGCGCTCGCGCTTGACTTTTCCGCGAAATGCCGTGAGTGACGTAGCAAGGAGAAAAAACCAGCAAAGAATCTTCTCCGCAAATTTGCTTTTGCCCCCAAATTTCAAGTTTTTGAAGTGTTTTTTCTGTGCTTTCCCTCATATTTAAATATTTATCAAGCATATTTTTGGAATCAGAAAAGTTTAAACTCTCAAAAAAGTAAGGTTTTCTTTAGATTTCAGATAATTTTTAAATCAGGTCGCTATTCCTTTAAAATGTACGTCTTTGTGTAATTTGTGTTCACATTCCTGGTTAATTGAGATTAAATTTAGACCATAAATTGTCTTAAAAATACTTTAAAAACGTTTTGAAAGCCTTAGTAAGAACAGGCTCATAGCAGATAGAGTTGCACAGACCAAATCACTTACAGGATAAATGTTAACAGAACGTTTTGCAACGTTTGGAAGATCTCACTTGTCATTCTTTTACTTAAATGTCAAAATTATGTAAGAAACCTTTTCCTTACTGTGTGGTTCAAACATGAACTAAATGTACAGAGAGTTAAATAAAAGGGTGGTAGGGCAAACGCGCAGTGAGTTTTATGGGCGATGTATATTCGAAAATGTTCAATGATATTTTTCCCAAAGGTACCTTTAACAATTAATGAATAGAATGTTGTACGAATGACCCCTTAAAATTAACATGAGAAAATGAAAGACGATGCTTATCTAATTAAGTTGTTTACGGCTAAGACCATTAAACAGATGGACTGGAATACCCCGTTCTTCTAATGTCATCGCTTGTCGTTGACCCTAGCCTAAAGTCCCACGCGCCGTATGTCCATTCCAGTCCACGTGTGTAATGGTCTTAATTTACGGTGTCCTTTGTGCAAAGTGTCATATTAGTTACATTTTCGACTATAAAATGCCCATAGAACCCAGTATACCTCGGTTCTAATACCATTTATGGAACACGCTGTATTTGCATAAGATGAGACATACTGGCAAAACTATTTGCTATAATCTGCAAAATTCAAAATTGCAAAACCCACATAAACCCACTTAAGTTAAAAGGCAAGATTCGTTGCCAACTTCTATCTAAAAACAACTATGATTTTTATCGGCAATCCGAGCTAAAACGAACATAAACAACCAAGAAACTCCTGGAAGATAATTCCTATATATTCGACCATAATTCATTTTTAACGTTCAGCTCTTAGTTTTTACCGCCCAATGCTTACTGGGCGGCAAAACTAAGAGTTAGAAAAACGCAGTCTGCAGCCAAAGGAAAAATCCATTTTTTTCTCTTTTCTCAACTAAAGAAATTGCCATTGGGGTGTCAAGAACGCGCAACTTCCTTAAGACAACAATCGACTTGGCAGTTTTATATACGATTTCCCATATGACTCGTCACTGAAAGGAAAGCCCTTATAACGGATAAAAGCTTTCCTAAACGTTAAATTAGACGCTATTTAATGGTCGTTGTAAATAGATTGACAAAACGAGTACGTAGTAACGTGAGAATAGCTTGATGGTAAGGATAACACCTAGGGATGTAAAAATACCGTATCTGACAAAAGCGTAATTTACCGGTAGCTTACCGTAACAATTCCTCTAAAAATCTTGAAACACCGATAAACGGTTATATAGTTTGATATCAAACGAACCATGAGTTAATAATATGTTAGCTCCCTATAAGTTACTCAGCCTCCATAGGCGTAATGTATCCAGCGATTTCTTCCCATTTCGCCCGCGCGGGAAAAATCCGAATGTTGCGCCCTCTCTTGTCGAAAAAAAAATCCCGCTCGCACGGCTCCTCGACCTCGAGTCGTCGGCTGCTTTTTCACCAAGGGAATGTTTTAATCGTGAATGTTTATGTTTTAACAATTAAACATTAAATCATGGCGTTTGTGTCTTTACTGAGACAAAAAAGTGCAGGAACTCAATGCAACTTGCCGAAATTGATAAAGAATGCTAAAGATAAGAGTTGTTATTGTGACTTGAAACCAGAAAAATATACAACTGAGCTAAATCCAATCCACTGATCTCTTTTTCTGACTGTTTTTTAACCGAGGCTACTGAGCAAAATATTCGGCTGCTTAAATAGCTCCGATATCATTGGCTAGCTTCCACTACACGCGCTTCCGGGTAAAAACCGGAAAGAAGAGTAAATAAGATTGTCGTTCACGTGGCGGCCGCAGAGCGTCGCATATAATTGGGACGCTGGCGGCGCGGGAGAAAACGCTGGAGTATAAAAATTAATTGCCTGAGTAACTTATGGGGAGCTAACATATTATTAACTCATGAACGAACGAATGGTTTGCCATTGTCAATTTGTCAATGTGTAATTGAGTAAAAACTACTCGGTAATTACCCAAAACGTATTAAAACCGTGGTTTTAAGATTTTTTTGCGTTCCGTAATTTACCGCGATAATTGATAAATTACCAACTCACATCCCAAGATAATACAAATCATATTGTGACTTAGCCCCGTTCCAAAAAGGTGTAAAGCGTTATTAAAATTATAAAATTTTAAATGAATTGATACCATGAATTCGTAATCGTTCTGGCAGTGTTTAGTACATGCTGCCGAAAAATATAAATAAAACTATGCAACAACAAATTTGTTTTATTCTCAACCGACACGAGAAACGAAGCATCTGTCTTTTCTACCTGACAATGTTAAAATTCCAAATGATCTGACACGACTCATCTAACTTCCGCCAAAAATTTGAATTCTTTCTATTCGGCTTCCTTCAAATTCTGCGATGAAATCCAACACATATCTATTGTTGAGTTGCAATTAAATTAGCACAAAGCACAAGAAACACGCGCATAATTAAGCATTCAGTTATGTCTCTTAATGTTTCTGTTGCTTGTTGGTACATCAGCTCCTAACAATTTCTGTTAAAAAAACTTCCTGAGAGTTTTAAGGAAATTAAAACAACGTTTTCGGAAAGGTTTCATCGAAAGACGTCGTTTAAGAGGTAATATTGGTCTATTAAAGAGTTACAGAATACTTTATCAAAAAATTCAACTTGGCTTTTATAAAAATGGTTGGTGGGAGCAGGGAGTCAAGAGGTAAGATGGAGCAAAAATGATGATAGGGCAATGATAGTCTCCTAATGTACCTTGAGAAAGCCCCTACCCTTCCGTAGGAGATTTTTAAGTGCTGCCGCCTAGCGCCACTGTGTTTGAGAACCTTTTTAAGACACAGGGAGGTATAAGATGCCTAAGTATTCGCGCGCCATAGTCCCAGTCCCCCTTTCAAAATACAAAGGGGGGGGGGAGTAAAAGGAGGCCGGGCTATTTCACCTCTCCTCAGTCGCAAAATACGTAACTTTCGTCATTCGCGTCTCGCTGACGTGAGTTTTCAAGAACCAATGCGATGCTGGTTGTAATTTAGAGGCAGGGTTTAACTCCGGACCTACGTTTGAACCGGAGATAAAGATAGAAATGTGACGTATTTATACTTTCTCCCTGGTAAACTAGATATTGCTTCTTGGTAGGACCCTACCGAAACGCTGAGCATGCTGGGGGGACTTCGTTGCCGTTCCGTAGATGGGGGTACAGACTGCAACGCTTTGGGTATATAGAGACTTCTGCTCCATCGAAGATTTACTCATAAAGATCTGGAGTTTTTTGTAATTACTGCATTTGGTTGCGTATTTAACGTGAACACATGGCACTCCCACAGTACTCTAGTATTGAAAATATACTTAAGAAATTGAAAAAAAAAAAGAAATTTAAAACTAAAATCTACTTATTTTTGCAAATGAATTGATTTTGGGTGTAGGAAGTAGAAAATTTATATAAACGGGTCTTTCCAAACTCTTCCTTTTCCTATCTTTCAAGCCATTGAATCAAAAGTGATGAAGGTACATACAGTACCTATGTCTATTTTTCCGGGAGCGCTTTTCAATGAATTTTTAAGCAAATTTTATTGGCGAGGGAAAAAATCATTTTTTTATAAAGTCGTAAACCTGGGGGGCTTTTAAACGCGCGACATTGGTTCAAACAGTAGTCCATAAATTGAAGAAATAAATGAACTCCATCCTGCTTTATTTCCCCATGCAGATTTGCACACTTTTCAGTAATCTACTCAGAATATTTTAGTGAAAATGCCAAAGTAAATAAAATAAAAGATGTCGTTCCTTGACGTTTAACTGTATCTAAAAATACCACGTTTTAAATTACCATAATTTTCAAGAACGGTAATTTAACTATAAAATTATTTGACAAATTTGTAGTTACTATTTTGGGAAGTTACAGATGTATTCACAAAATTTCCAAGCGACAAACATATACAGGGTGATTCTGAAAAGGTCTGTCAGAAATTAAGAGGCATGTTCTTTGGGCGATTTTGAGTTTCAAGTTATGTTCGGAGTATTTTAAGGATGACTCCTTAATTAAACTTAATAATAAAAATCAAATCAATGCTAATTTAATTAAGGTTTCACCTGTAAAATACAGCAAACATAAGTTGAAAACGAGGGCCCGGACGGCAAACATTTTCGCTTGACATCGGCATCAATAAAGTCTCCACATTAGTTAACTCATCAAATTTCCCTCAAAAATAACTTATAAATACGTGTTACCATAATTTCATAGGCTATGCCCCATAAGAATGACACTACATATACTTCGTAATGATATAGAGACTTACTGAGAGCTAGTTCGAAAACGACAAGCGAGAATTGACTACACTCTGTTTTGCAGTCAATCTTCCTATTTAGTCTGTACTAAGCCTTTGACAGCACCTCATGCACCAGGCGTCGCTCGGATCTATGACCTACGTCACTTCATGGCAAGCTCCAGTTTGTAACCAGTATCAAAAGAACGGAACATGTCTTATGAACTTATGGTGTTACCAGACTGTAAGAGCTTACAATACTCCCGCACGTAAAATGTTGCAATTTATAATCACAAACTTCAAGTGATAGGTTTCTGTGTACATATATCTCGTATAGTCGTCACACTACCAACAAACTCAAACCGCACCGAAATAGAAATTGGTTCCTTTCCAGGAATCTTAAACGTCGCAGATTTAGAATTTAGATTTAATTTTTAACATTTTTGCCGCTCACCGCGAGAGGGTGAAATGGCAACGAATTCGAGATGAAACTCGCAAATTTGATTCCGTGGCTTGAGGGGAACACTTTTTGATTTCTAAGAGTGAGAGAAAATATTTTTTTGGGGATAAAGAACTTTCTTTATATTTCCACCCAGTTTTAGTGAGGGACTAAGAAAGATAGAAAAAAAATGTAAGTTATGTAAATGTGAATCGGATTTGACAGGGATTTTAATTGATGCATTTTTGATGAATGCTTTATCAAGAATGGAGCGATAATATGAATTTCCAACTGAGGCTTTACACACTCGAAAACGAATAGTTTTCCATTTTGTGTACCGTTATTAAAAATAAACATCCAAACATGGCATAACATTTGGCATTACAAGTTCTGCGGTTTTGAACTTGATTGTTACATCATTTTAAATCAAAACGAATGCCATATTAAAGCAAACAGAAAAGCATTCTTAAAAACCATGGACCAGGGCCGGAAATAAGCACGGGACACTGGACATTGTCCAATAAAAATAATTTTATTAAAAACTTAGGAGGTCACAGGACATTTTTACCAATAATGTTTTACTAAGTTTAATTGATAGCTTGACTATTAAGATGCGACACCTTTTTTTGCACACTCCGGTGGACGATGTCCTATAAAATTTCCAGTTAAAGGTGGGAGGGGGTCACTGGACACATGTCCTAATGTCCTATAAGAAATTTTTCTTATTTCCGGCCCTGCCATGGAGCATATTTTCTACTAAAATTTTCGTCGGTCCTTAATTATGAATACTCAGGGCTGTTACAAAACCAAATTGGCATAACGTTTATTCGCCTTGGTTTACTGTCAGGGTGGAAGACAATTTATTCTAATTACTTCTGCTTTTACGTAAGATAATATGCATTTCAATATCCATTCTTCAGTATTATTTAAATGATAAACTTGAAAAGTAAAATTATGTATGAAATTTCAAGAAATTTGAGACTTGCGAAATCATGGTGCTTTACATAAATAGTCATATGTAATAAAGATTAGAAACAAAGAAAGCTACTTGAAGGGCAAGATTTAAAAAAGGAAGTGAATGCATCATTGTTAATATTAGAATCTCGAATATACAGTATTAGACTAGAAAGACGATTATCAAAATTATTTAAGGAAAATTTATGAAAAATCAAAAGCATATGTATATTTTAACAAAAAGTCTCGCACCCTTTAGCCTAGCTGCTTGATCGATTTTTTTGTTTTGATACAGTATAGCAATTAATCAACTTTCCACAATCGAATGATTTTAATGATGTTGTTTAACTAACAATATAAGCCAAATATTTATGGTAGTTATCGTAGCGGAGGTTTTTGTAACGTATCTGCCGTCCCTTTTCCAATACTTCCACGAATTCACACACTTTTCATACTTAACATAGAGTACCGAACATAAAGTTCCCTATAAATTGGAATGAGTTTAATTTAAACTTTCAAGAACCCAAAACTCAACGAATTCCGCAAATCATTCGTTACAATCAACCTATTTCATTAAAATAGCGATCATTCATTAAGATCAAAGTTCCCTGCAAACCAGAGATACAGTGATAAGTTTATTTCAATCATTTAGATTATTTTTAACTTTCGCTGATCCGAAATTTTACCTATTCCTCAAATCTCTCGTTTCAATCCAAATTTTACTTAAAAAAGCGATCAGTGTTTAAGAACTCCGATTATCAAATTTAATGGTTTTTAAATGCTAACTTGTAAGAAATGATGATAAATAGGCTACAATTAATTTTAAAATCTCAACCTTAATAAAGTCTTTTAATGAGCCTTATAATAAATCACTTGGTTAAAATTATTCCAGGAATTTTACGTAACATCATAAGATATGTTCCATAAGTATGTCAATGGTTTCTGAGAGCTTGTCATGAAGTGATGTCGGCGAAACGTCATAGATTCTCGTAAAGCGACGCCTGGTGAGGCGGTATCAAAGGCTTAGTACAGACTAAATTGGAAGATGGACTCGAACTAGCTCTCAGTAAAGGCCTTTTCAGACGATACAACTTCAGACTCAACTAGATGGGTCAAATAGTTGAGTCAGCAAAAATCTGTCAGTGATCAATTTTTAATTTGGTGATTCAACTTGTCCAATCTCTGTTCACACATCTAAATAGTTTACTCAACTGAAGTTGGCTCATCTAAATGAATCAAAACGTTGTAACGTCTGAAAGGGCCTTAAGTCTCTAACATTACGAATTATGTTAAGTGTCATACTTATGGAACATATCTGATAAACTTATGGTAAAATCATATTAATAACTTGACTCATGTGTCATTTCAATGTAGATAAGAGCGAATCCCACGTTGAAGACAGATATGATATTATTAATGTCTAGGTTAATTAGAAAAATATGTTGGCGACGTTCAAAATTAAGAAATTCTGTTTCAGCACATAAATTCACAAAATATTCTCCCTCTACGTGGTAAAAATAGGAAGAGAGTTGGCTCTAAAAGCATCAATGGCAAGCTACATACTTTTACAGAGGGTTAAATAACCTCAGAATTACTTTGATATAATTTTAACTCATTTCTAACACGTTATTCATCAGAGAGAGTAGGTCAAAATTGTCATGCGGGTAAATTCAAAATTTTAATAAATATACCTTCGTCCCTCAATTAGAGATGAGGAAAACAGCGTTCTTTTTAAATGATTAATTAATTTAAAGAGTAAATTTTAAGAAAGAAATAAATTATGCTTTTGTCGCTAAATTTTGTAAAAATTAGCTTGTTATATTTAAGTACTAAAAATTGTAAATTCATTTAGAAAAATTACTCCAAGTTTACCAGAATTGTGACGGCTAAATTACCAAGGCCATTTTTCAAGATGGCCATGGATTGGAAAAAATATTTCTTAGTTAACATCCGTTCAAATTATTAATTTTCTATGAAAGGTGGTTTCGGCTGGGCGTTGATTATCAGTCAATATTTTTACTTTTACAGATAGCTCTACATTTTCCGTTTTAATTGCTAAATTAAGAATTAAATATATATGTATAGCCAATTCATGAAACTTATGACCTTTCTAAATATAAAAATTACTTATTTTTAACTCGTTAAAAAGTGTATTGTCTGTTGGTCTAGTATTTGTATTTGAAGGGGGCAAAAAGCAATATTTACACTGACTACAGAAATAAATGTTTCAAACTAATTTGCTCGCTATGCTTTAAACTGTTCCAATTTTCTTGAACGGTTTAAGAAGTTTTTCGGGTAAGATTTCAAAGACACGTAGGTATCTCATGAAGCAATGGAATCTTGCCTCTAGTGCGGGGAAGCAGTGTTTGGGTTGAATTTGGTATTTTATTGGAGCTATCCGCATTCTGGGGCACCGACAAAATATCACGATTCCAACATAAATAAATAATAGAGTAACCTTGTTTCATTCTCCAAAAGTAGGGGGTCATTCTATGCACTATTACACACTTTCAAGTCTCAACAATGAAATATAAGCTCTTACTGGCATTGAAAGAGGTAGTCGCACCTCAAGTCTAACCCTAACCCTTTCCTTTTACGAGTTTTTTAAAAACATATTAATTCTTAAACCTGAGGGGTCATAGTAATCTTGAAATGATTATATGAAACTTGAATTTAAGAAAGCAACTGAATCCCACCGGAAGTGACGTAAAAGATTGGTAGGGAGTTGCCAGAACTCAAACCCGACATTAAAATTAGCCTAGGACATGACGTCATAGTAACGATCAATGGAGATTAAAATATCATGTGTTATAGAGAGTGGACAAAGAGGTGAAAATCTCCCCTACTAAGCATCGGACCCTCACATAGCCAATCAGGAGCCTTCCCCACTAGCCTTTGACTGTCAAGTTTGACGCCATTTTGGTGGGAAAGGGAAGAGCCATATTAAGCCACACAGCTCCCTATGGACAGTTTTATTTTCTAAAATCAAATTAACTAACCAAAAAAGCAAGATTCGTTTCGAAGTCAGTGGAACTTTGTCTTAAGTACAATTTTTCCGAGCGATTTTTAATGTAAGTAAAAACAAAAAGATTTAAAACTTACAGCTTCCTATTTCGAGTGGGCAAGCTTGGGTATCCAATGGATACTTCCTTAAATGCATAGGACACTGGGCTTTGATAGTCACTCTGAAAAAATAAATTAAGAAAATGTTGCTAAATTAGGGTGTCAGGTAATTTGGCGAACAATTTTGATCACTTTGAGTGAGGGAAAATACCAGGTTACAAGATTTACGTCAAAAAACCTAATTAAAGATGCCCTGACAACCACCTACGATTTACGAATACAGACAGGTATTTGGTGAGTGGTCAACGGGGAATGTTTCCACCCTGTACAATATCGCAGGGAAGAGAGTTAATAGGCTTAGGTAAAATAATTCGCGCGTGCTATTTTATTGCTCGTGAAATACGCTATATTTACAAATGCGGAGAAAGCGTTAAAAGTAATGTATTTTTCCCATTCCGTAGAAATATATATACTAATTAGTATTTAACACGGAATTAAGTTTTGATATTGATCGTAATGAAGCCTCGGTTTCCGGCATTTCCAAGAATCAGGGCGGTTTAGTAGAAAGATTTCTTTGATAACATAAACGGAACCGATTTTTATGGTAAAGTTCAGGTAACATACCAAGAAAGATATCTATTTTACTAGGGAGAAGGTATAAATTTGCCACATTCTAGCTTTATCTCCAGTTCAAACGTAGGTCCGGAGTTAATCCCCGCCTCTAAATTACAACCAGCACCCCATTGGTTCTTGAAAACTCACGTCGTGCGACTGAGGAGAGGCGAAATAGCCCGGCCTTTCAACAGCTCCCCCTTGTATTTTGAAAAGGGATCGGGACTACGCCGTGCGAAAACTTAGGCATCTTATAACTTCTCCCTAGTAATCTAGATATCGCTTCTTGATTATACCTTAAAAGAACGGGTTTTATTTTTCTAAATATAAAAGGAACAATATTAAAAAATAAATTATCTCTTATTAAAAAATAATTAGTGTTTAATTAGTCTTAAAAACGAGGACTACTGGGACGCCATTGGTTTAGTGGCGTCTGCTACACCGAACCTCCTACCCCTCCCCTACCTTGCCTCTCTCAGCCTGTGAGAATTCAACCAATCCCGTCCCAGTAGTCAGCGTTTTTAAGCCTAATTAAAAGGTAATTATTTTTAATGAGAGATTGTAGTATTTACACGTTTTATTAGTGATAAATTTGAGCTAATCTTCCAATTGCACACTAATTAAAGAGCGCCTTTTTAGAAACGTTTCGGATTGAACAAAAATTGCGAGACTGAGCTAATAAAACAGAATACAATTTCAGTTTTGCGAGAAATCACTGGTTATGTTAATTGGAATAATTATTTTCTTAATATAAACAATTATATGTAAACATCGTTTTGCAAAATACGAGTGTTGTTAGTCACGAATCGCACGCTTAAAGATATTATCTTAGCATATAGGCCTCTCATGTTCATGTATCCATAAGTTCATAAGGTATGTTCCATAAGTTTGTCAATGGTTACTTAGACCTTGTCGTGCTGTAGGTCATAGATTTTCGTAAAGCAACGCCTGTTGAGTCGCTGTCAAAGGCTTAGTACAGACTAAGTTGGAAGATGGACTGCAAAATTAACCGCGTGTAGTTAATTCTCGCTTGTCGTTCTCGAACTAGCTGGAGCTGTAAGTCTCTAGCATTACGAATTATGTTAAATGTCATACTTATGGAACATATCTTATAAACTTATGGTGTATCCCATTATTTTCCACAAAACTAATGCAGTCTGGTCGCAATTTATTTGGTCTGCTATGGGTTCTGCTTCGATAATTCCTAGTATTCTTTTAGTTGTCGCGGTGACAACTTTCTTTGATCCCTCCGGTAGGATATTGTGAAGGATTACCAGTCTTGTTTGCACAAGGGAACAATGTACACTCTAATACTCGAGTGGCTGTATCTTAATAGAGATATATATATATACTAGCAGAATGTATACTACGCGGGGAATGGAACGGAATATTTTTATACACGTTTGTTTTTGGTCTTTATATTTCCCACCGTAATGGATCTCTTATGTGGTCTGCTCTGTTTGTTTGTCACTGTCAAGGCACGCGAGAGTACGGAAATAGTCTAGATGCCGCTCAGCGAGTTAATGGAGTGATGGCATAACGTATTCTGAACATATGGAAATACGACTAGCGAAATGTTTCACATTTTCTCAGATGTTAAGACCCATTTTCAATCAAGTTTTTCAAAATTTTGGCTGTGGCTTTAGACGCGAGCTCTTCAAAAAAAATAAATAAAACAGAAAAGCTTAAACTCTGATCGCTTTCAAACATGCTTCAAATTAATAAAATTGATTAAAGATGGGGTAACTCGATTGCTTTTACTAAGAGCGGCAAAAGCTTAAAGAAAATGAGAAGCAAATATCAAATTCATTTAGATATCTGCTTCTCGAAGGTTTAAAGTATGAAAAGACTAAAAGCTGAATTTAAACTGGTTTAAAAACATCTTTATTTTTGGCTTTTGGCTGCTTCTTTTGACGCAAAGCTTAATTTTTGATCAAGAAAATCTTGATTGAAAACGGGCCTTTACTTCTAGTTTTGTACTCATATCGATTTATGAAAGTTTCGATTGAATCTTTGTTTTGAGATGGCCTATAGTCATTGCTTACTTGGAGAAGAGTTCAAAAGCAGTAAAATTCTGGGGTAATCTAACTTTACTCTCTCTTCTGTAGTAAATTACGGTCAAAATTACTTTTGATTTCGTAGTAAAAAGGTAAAAAACCGAAAGATTGATTTTAACTTTTTGACGCCCTTATCAAAATTATAAACTGAAAGAAAACGATATTCGAAGACAATTTTCACAGAAAATAGCACAGCTTAGATAATGTACATGTTGTGCTTTGAACGATTTCGAGTCGAAAATGTTCTATGATTTTTTGCTTGTACGATTTTATGAATAACCCTCATAATTAACTAAGAAACTGAAAGACAATGCTATTTATGTAAGGGTTTGTCCCTAAAACACTACAAACATAACTCGAAAACGATGGCCCGGACGGCAAAAGGTCATAGAACATTTTCGACTCAAAACCGTCCAAAGAACACCCCATAATTTCTGACAGACTTTCCAGACACACCCTGTATGCAAATTCCACACGTATATGGCAAAATTGAAGTTCTTATATTAATTATGAATTTAGGTTGAAATTTATTACCACTAGTAAATTGTTTCCTTATCGAATTTTACTAAATTAATCTGAAATAGTAATACATCTGGCTCTGAACGAGAATAGAAATTTTGACAGTTTTTGCATTCACTGTAGAAATCTCCCAACAGCCCAAGGTACAGGTAAAAATTAACATTTGATTGTATTTCACAGCGAAAGGTTCGAGGAAAAGGTGCTTATCTTTCATTTGGATATATTTAACGGTGTTGGGGGCTGATTTTCTGCTAGCTCGCGTTGACTTGTTTGTTATTTGGAGCAACGAAAGTCAATTTACTCTAGTAAGAACGTGCGGGGGTCAGTGCGGTGACAAAGAAGATCCTCGTCTGTTAGATAAGCCCGTATACTCGACTGGACGTTTTTCTTTCCTTCCCCTTTAACCTCTCTGGCATGCACATTTCTTATATGCCTTTTAGTGTGTATATCAGATATTTTTTCCCACGAGATATCGAGTTCCCCGTGATGTTATTTTATTGTTCTAGCAGCTTGATCTACATATATTTTTTTTTATCACAGATGCTTCAAAGGGTTGTTGAAGTTGAAAGACGTACGCGTCACCGCTCTTATATAAATACGAATTAAAAGTTTCTAGAATTAAATGATGAAACTCTAAAATAAAAAAGGTTCTTCAAAACATTTTTGTTTTGTTCAATGTTATATTACGGTCATATTTCTGTCATGCAATACTTGGATAATTTATTAAAATGGGACATATCACCCTAACTATTAAGGCACAAATGTACATAATCTTTTTGCTTTGAATTGTGTTTTAAAAAAATGTGTTCAAGCTTTGAATTAGGAAATTATATTGTTCTGGAACATTAAGAGATTACATATCGATCAAACTTATCTCACAATGACGCAATTACGAGCCAACTGATATTTATTAATCAATAACAAATATTGTTGAAATCCAGAGGAGAGGGGCATCTCCATGGTTTTTCAGTGAGTGCTAGAGGAAGATTTGAGAAGTAGTTTGGTTGAGTTCCTCAAGGTGGGGTTTGCGAACCACTAGTAATTAAGCCTGTGAGGATATGAACGGCCTTCTTAGGCCCGTAACCTTTTAGCTTTATGAATTGCCCTTATCTAAGCGTTGTTAAATTCAATTTTTAAAATAGTTTCCTTAAAAAACAACTTAATCCACATATTTCATTTGGGTGGTCCCAAAATCTATTTAGTGTTTAGTTTTTTTTTATAGACAGAAACGTCTTTCGGGTTTCTAATT
The DNA here is from genome assembly GCF_054372755.1 of Phalangium opilio. NCBI lineage: Eukaryota > Metazoa > Arthropoda > Arachnida > Opiliones > Phalangiidae > Phalangium > Phalangium opilio. The sequence continues at coordinate 5,068,369 of NW_028324158.1, read as the reverse complement.
ACTTAAGCCAGTTTTAAATAAAAGTGAGTAATGAGTTTCAATAACGTTTGGCACACTCCAAAACGCAATAGAAACAGTATGACTTTACTCAAGTTTTTCTATTAAATACGCAAATATTACAAAGACCAGTACATATGAAGTTTTCAAAAACATTTAAGAATTTGGCATTCCGCTAATACTAGATATGTACAAAAAATTCCAGCTTATGTTAAATCGATGGTTTACATTTAAATTAAAGTATTTTTTGCAAATGCTATTTATTAGAGTTAGTTTTAGACGTAAAATAAAATAAATTGTTGTAGAGAAATTTAATTATTAAATGTATTAGATATTTCCAAGTATAGTGTCCGTATATCTAATACACGGAAGCATTGCGGGCTAAACATTTACAGGCGCTCATTCAAAAACTATGGATGCTTTTGCCCCTGTAAGCTAGCTTCACTCTAGAATCCTCAATTTTTGAATATTCTATGCTTTTGCGTTTCAACAAATGAATTTATTTAAAACTTGAAACAATTTTTTACACACGTATTTCGAAACACTAAGCCTAAAAATAAACCAGAATTTATTTTAAAAGCAAAACACCAGATTGTTTTTAAACCAAAAACGACGAGTTAAATCGAAGTATTTCATTTGAAGTAAAAATACTTTTGGCAAATTCTATTCATTAGGGTTAGGTTTAGACCAAAAATAAAATGAAGGGTCGAAGAGAAATAATTGAACCAAAATTATTTTATGATATTCCAAGATTTATCTTAATAATAGTACTTTACACAATCAAACTACTATAATTTTGATATCAATCAATCTCTCAAATGTCAATAGGCCTCTTTCGTCACGCAAATAAAGAATCAAGTGACCAAACCAGTTCAATCGGATATATTTATGAAGTTAACAAAAGCGTATCTATTCAAACGATTTTCAAAACTCGCATTCAGTAGACCAACAGATAATATCCAAGTATTTAAAATCTGAGAACTTCCAATCAAATCACGAGATAAACACATTAAAACTTCGGTAAAAAGTTACATTTAAAACTTTGAAAACTTCCCACCACGACACGACACGCATATTTGGCATTAAAACTTAAAGTAGAAAAAAGGCAGGCTCATTATATTTAACAGTAAATAATTGAAAAGAAAAATTAGACAATTTTAAAGCGTTTTATCGTTTTTGCAATTGCAAATTATAAACACAATTTTTCATGAAAGATCACTGTGGTGAATAGTGAATAGAAAATTTTAAAATATTTGCATTTTGACTTTTCCAAATGATTGAAACCGGTCTCAAAGTGTTTAGTGTAAGTGGCAACCACATACAAAGAGTAGAAAACAAGACTTTTGTTATAATGCATATACAGGGTGTTTGTGAAAGGTCCATCAATAATGAAAGGGCGTATTTATTGGGCCATTTTGAGTCGAAAATGTTCTATGACATTTTTCCGTTCGGGCCACTGTTTTCAAGTTATGATTGGAGTAATTTACGGATGACCCCTTAAATTTAATTAAGAAATTGAAAGACAGCGCTAATTTAATGAAGGGGTCATCCCTAAAATATTCAAATCATAACTCGAAAACCGTGGCTCGGACGGCAAAATGTCATAGAACATTTTCGACTCAAAATGGCCCAATAAATACGCCCTTTCATTATTGATGGACTTTTCACAAACACCCTGTATACTTTTGGTATTAACAGGGCTATTTTCTCTAAAGTAGTTTGCATTTCAAACTAAGTTTAAAAGCAATTACACCTCGAATTACACGATTTTCGCAGTACATTTAAACTAGCTTGGGAAATAAAGTTTTTACTAATTTCACCCTGAATCAAAGTACAACTAAGAGTCACGTTCCGTTGCTTTCAGTGAAGGTGGATTATTTTTAGAACACCAAATTAAACTAGAAAGTGGGGAGGGGGAAAGCGAGGTACCACCTTAAATCGTGAAAAGAGGGGGGGAGGTACGCGGTTTCCCCAAAATGCTAATCGAAAAAAGTAATGATTTTGATTACGAAGTCCTAGAAAACGAAGCGGCACTCGCCTCGCCACTTCCTGCGAAATTACCCCGCCCCTCTGTCCAATTTTACTTCCTCTAGAAGCCGGAAATGAACCTCGGTTTCACTTCCGTTACGTACAATTTAATGGCGTGACGTAAAAATTCCATGTTTCGCGACCTCGTATGAATTAAATCGTATGTGATATATTAACTTTTGCCAGAAATAGATTAAATCAACGTTATCACTATTAAAGATTCTAAATTAAGATAAGCTATCAGTTTAAGGCAGCAAAGTCTATCGAGATAGAAATATTACCAGTAGTTTGCCAAGACATCTGCACTTGCTGAATAATTACAAAAGACAATAACGAAGTAATATGTATTGACCAGATAAAAAATGGGGAAACATATGCCAATAAATTGTGATAAAAACTAAGTGACCATGAAATTATTTCAAACTTGAATCACATTTTAGTTAAATTAAATCAGAATAAGACATTTCATTAACCAAAATAAATTTTCTAACAAACTCGATAAAATTCAACTTATATCCGATTTGCAATAGAAATTTTGATAAAGACGCTTTTGAATCTCATTGGATTAAATACAGTACGATTCAACTGAATTTGACTGCTCTATGTTGTAATGGAATTTCTTTTTCTCAATCGTGCAATAAAAAATTGTTTCACAAAATGAAATGGTTTTGAGAAGTATTAAAGGCAGACATCAATTTGTAAATTTCGGGTTAGTATACTACTGGGTTTAGCGCTACACCTTTTCTCTCGGATAAAATTGGGTATCATCCGTCATTGTAGATAAAAAAATTATGTCGTAATTTTATTCATACCAACAAGGCCTACGCCTATTACATGCCAAGAAGTTACAGAGTTTCTATACTTGGAATAAGGGATAGTCTAGTATAGGTGGGCTAGATAATGAATTGTTTGGGGTTTTGATATTAGTTTTCTTTAAAAGAGGCGTCTGCAACTCAGAAATCTGTTCAGTTTGAATTAAACACGTCGTAGAAAAATTTGTTCTTTATAAATCTTATCACAATAATTTACTGACTAGTGTAATTTCAATTAATAGACTTTGTCTTACTTGCTTCTATACTTTAAGAAACCTTGTTTTTAAACCAATTTATTTGATATGACACTGTTCTCTCACGGTTCAAAAAAACCCAGAAGACCGGACTTTTTTGGGTTTGTATATTTAGCAGTTGCCTGAATTGTAGTAACTGTCATTCAAAAAATCTTAAACGGTTTCATAGAAAATAAATATAACTAAATAATGCTTTTGAAGATGAAAGCATAAATAGCTTAAACACGGGCGCTTTAAAAAGAAATGGTTTTAGCAATTAAATTGATCCAAATTGAAGATTTTAAAGATGTATTTAATTAAGTGCTATTTTATGGTGGGTAGTACTCTATAAAACCCCTGGCAGCTCTTTCATATTTTCTAATTGAAAAAGCAAAAAGCAAAACGCAAATAAACATTAGGCGCTATTTTTGCCTTCTAATGCCATTATTTTAACTAATAAAAAAGACTTTAAAATAACTGTCCAGTTAACTGAAATAAATATTTTAAATTTTCCGTCGATAAAAAGTTTAAATATTACACCAACTGCATCCTTCAAAAGTAATAAAGCTAAGCTTCTCTGATTTTCCTAAATTTAACAACATATTTGGATCATCCTATCATCTCCCATAATTTCAGGATTGCATTACCTCTGACTGGATACAGAAATATTTCATGACACTAGCCCTTCATATACTTGAAAAACAGAAAAACAAATTTCTGATTTGGAGAGCAGAAAAAATTAACTATTCGACATGTTCCCTTCAATTTCTGTAAGGAAAAGAAATCACCATAACCACACCCATATAAATGAAAGCATTCTCATAGTTAATTTGCGGTGAGTGTTTTAATTGCCAATTTTTTCAGCAATAAAAATAAAACGGATGTAATCATTGGCTATATCCAGATGCATTATATTTATAAACGTAATTAGAGACTTTGAGACGTTCGTGATAGCCAGCGCGTGACGGGTGCCATGGGAAATAGGAAAATTTCCAGCGATTAAGGTTTCATTGCATAAGGCAGTTTTTGTAAGGTAATTAGGGTATTTAGTCTAATTTTACCTCATTTGCATTCAAATATGTGGAAGAATTACCTGAACCAATTTCATACTATTATGATTATATTTTTATGATATTTTGACTTTATTTTTAGTTAATTAGCTTTCGAGTAAATTATAAATGAATAATGAGATTTGCTTTACGGAACTACATACTAAGTGATTACGGTAACACTGTATAGAAATTTCCCAAATTAAAAGTCCACTTTCATTAAACTACCAAGAGCTTGTGAAAGGGTTTAGACTGTACAAGGAAGTTTCACAAAATATAGAGGTTTTCGCCGAATGATTTGCAGACAGTTTGTTTCCTTGGTGCATAGGTTAAAGCATAACTCTACACTACTCTGCAATAGACCATTTCGATGTAAGTATGATGGAAAGACACGGGGATAAAACTTTGTCCTCCATTTTGCTTTTTGGCACCTTTTTGCATCATGAGAGACAGCAATGCATGAGCCCCACTTGTATGTCCCGATACTGAGTGTTTCCTACCCCCTTTTATTACGTTGAAAAGGTCTATTATGGGCGCTAATAGGATGAATCTTTAAAAAAAAGGGACATGATAGTCTCTTGGCTTAGAATTTAACTTAAACAAACCTACTGCCTGATCTACAACTATGTCCGTAACCTAACTTGACCAGGTATTAAAACCACAGTAGATATAGTGCCACTATTCTCTTCCCTTTTTGAAAGAGAAACCTTCAAACAAATATGGCGAAATGCCGTCAATATAAACTATGTAAGCCCCGTACTTATTGCGAGTTTTACACGGCTATGATTGGAACGAGAATTTCAATATAACTCAAAAATCGGTAATTCAAAAGGCATTTTACATGACACGCAAGTGCAAAGGCATAAACCTATTCGGTAATTGTCCACAAAATAAGAAGAGGGCAAATGACCCTTAGGGTCTAAGAGAACAAATGAGATTTTCTTTGTTAATTGGAGCAAATCGCGACGATAATCGCCCGATTCAAATTACGGATCGTTTCCTTTTGGACCATTTTTTTTCCTTCTAAGCCTAGCTCTTCCAACATTTTTTTCTTCTTCTCTTTTTGGACCTTGCAGAAAAGTCGGGTATCAGGATTTCCGTCCCGTCCCTTTTGTCCAAGTTTTCGTCGAAAAGGGGAAGAGGGGTTTAGGCCCGCATAAAAGAAAATCTTTTGTAGGAAATTTCATTTAAATGGGGGAAAAGAGGGGGATATAGAGTTTAAAGAGTCAAAACGCGTTACGCATTAGGGACCCCTTTCATACATTTTCCTTTTTTTTGGCAAAGGAGGATAAAAGAAGAGTTACAATCTTGCGAAGACGGTATCACCGGTATCTATCATAGTGGCTAACTGATTGCAACAGACTGATTTTTGCCTTTTAGGGCTTTGGGTGTCATTAGGTAATGAGAGGTACGTCACAGAAAAAGTTCAGAAGTTTCTTATCCCAATTAGCAGCCATTAAAAGTAGGGGTTTAGTAGATAATCTTTTTGGGCTTATTCCCTTCAGTGGCGTCTCTTGCATGGTTCTGATTGCTCAGCACAAACGTATCATATCAAGTGCACCCTGAGTATACTATGCACCTTTGGCAGTGGCGTTACAGGTCCCTGGGCAATGCAATACACTGGGGACTCAGATCCAACGAATAAGACTGCCTCAACTTCTAGCTCTTTTCTCACTGCATTTGTTCATTGGGGCATTTGTGTCTAAACTCCAAATTTTTTGATATAGTCTCATTACCTGTTCTCTTGTTGAGACAAAGGTCATGAATTTTATAACCATTCGTAGCTTTTCAATATTTAACGATTAGATGTTTCCACATAGTGTTCACATGAAAATACTTGCTTGCATGCATTGCGGGTTTAACGTTTTACAGGCGCTCATTCAAAAACTATGGATGTCATTGCCCTGTAAGTTGACTTCTATTTTAAATCTTTCCTACGCTTTTACGTTTCAACAAATGTCACTATTTAAAGCTTGAACCTTTTTATTTACCTTTACTTTTGTATGTTTCAAATATAAGTAGGGCATAGGCCTAACCGTGCCTACAAAAAGGATATGAGTCAGGCTAATAAAAATGTGATCTTTAACCGATAGAAAAAGTTTCCAGTGAGAATCTAAAACTAACCTAACTTTCTCACCAACTGCAATAAGAGTGACAACAATATTGCCAGTGAAAATAAAACTTTTAAAAAACTTGGAGAGCAAAGTTTAGAATTGAGGAAGGAACACACTTAACCGAAAAAGCGCTGGAAAAATTTAACTCCTTTGTTAGCTACAATAGCAAAAGGAGCGTGTTTTTAAATAATAACTAGATGCCATTTAAACGAATTAATTATTTTAGAAAGAGTGCATGTCGTGTCAAAATGTATTTGTTTTTAATTTTAGTTTTAAAAATAGATCAAAATTCCTCCGTTGAACCATTTTGTAAATTTAAAGCGAGATATAAGAGACTGTTAAATGTATCAAGTTCAATGTTATGAAGGCTTGTTTTGATTTAACCGTGTCTGGCTTTATGGGTATAAAGTATATCATGGAGTCTTACAGGGCCTATAAACGATTTAAATAAATTTTATTTAGAAAGATTAAGCTGTGACAGAACTCACAACGTGGGCTTTGACTTTTACTAACCACCCGCGGAGGAAGGTATTGAAATAGACAACGATCTGACAAATAGAAGTCAGAGAGAGATATCGCTAAGTATCTATAGCTTTTCACTTTCCACCCTTTCCAAATCTCAAAAGGGAGCTCTTATCCCTAGCTTGACACATGTCGACAGTGCCAATCTGTTGTCTGTTCTGGGTAGGGATACTCTAGCTGCAGTCGCTAAAAGGTTTTTACTCATTCATGCATAGATATCTCGCTTTGAAATCTGCCTCTTCTCTCACTCTTAAAATCTATCAGGAGTTTATTTCAATGTCTCACGAATAATGAACAATGCAAGTTGCTATAATACGTTGAACGCTATATTGATTATCTAGGAAGCAGCAACGTTAGAATAGCAAAAATAAGATTCATTGCCACATATTTTTGAATTATCAGCCTTAAACCATGGATATGTATAAATACTGGGTATAATGGATTCTTAACTAGGCCAAAAGGATCTACTAAATATGCGATACACTCGCGGATGCGAGGTGGCTCTAAATTGAATCGGAAGTAGCTAGGTCACTTGGGGGAAAGGAACTGTAGCTCTCCGCAGAATCCATAGTGGTGGGTTTGAAATTTCGAACATGCACAGAGAAAAAAAATAGAAATTATCCTCTCCCTCACCAGGTTAGAGGGTTGGAAGTCTTATTTTTTTATCTGCTGAACGGCGACTAAACGAAATGCCCTGTGGAAGGTAAGAGATGGAAATCCATTTTACGCAGTATTTATACATATCCATGCGTAAACGAAGATTTTAATTTTCGAATTGCTCACTAATTGCAATTGTTAAAGGGAAAATAGTGTGCACATCAATCAATAAATGTTGGATTGGAACATGCAGGTATTTTCCATCAAACATAGTTATGACGTCAAAAATGGCAGGTTATGTACAGCTATTAAACTACATGTTTTTGGAATTTCTTCGATGGCATACAAATATTAAGTTATTAAGATCAATTTTCACATTAGTCGTAATTAAAAGTTACTATTTCTTTAACTCTTTCACTTTTTGCTTTTCTCTTCCGACCGTGGATAGAAATTTCCAGTTTCACAATAAGCGAAAAACTCTGGTTGAAATAAATTAAATTCATTGTCTGCCTCGAAGTAGTCTGTAGAAAAGATACTGAGTAAGTACCCTTGTTTCTTTAAGCGATTCCTACAGAACGGCGAAGAGTAACAGTGTATGTTAGATAAACACGCGTATTTTAAACAGTAAAGTCAAAGGAGAGCTGTGCCAACGCCGTATCCGTGAGCGGTAAAAGAACTGAGAGAGAGACGATTTTCAAACGAAATCGATGCCGATAAAAAAGCAAGTGTTCGATATATGGGCTGTCACTCATCCCAAGTTTTTCGCTAATGTTTCTTGGGATCACGCCAAACACTCATTTACTCTTCGAGAGAAAGAGAAAAAAGCATACCTTCGTATGCTCAACGAAAAAAGAACACACGAGTGTACACGCCTTCAAACCATCCCACGAGTCGCACCTTTAAGGCACCTGTGAGATTTTGTGTTTCAAAGAGTCTTGCACGATTGTAAGAAAACATGCTTTGGGCTGGGAAAAACCAACTTATATTTTTGGTCTATGATTAACAAAAATAACGCCCTGCTAAAAGGGCTTAAAGTTATTGACTTTTTGTTAACGCGTATATGCGTTTACGGTCATTGAGGAAACTGTAGGAAATTAGTAGGTGTGACTTGAACGATCAGTCAAATATGGCATGAGATTTGACTTTAATTTATTGCAAACTTTGTAGTACTTTTTATAAGCTCTTACTATAGGTAATGGTGTTATAGACCATTGTTATAAATTAAGATTTTCCCGCACATGCACTGTAGAATGCGCATTTAGGCAAACGGTGCCGAGAGCGGTACAGTATTCGGATTACTGGCGTGTCATCCGCTTCATACAGTACTTCAGGCTGAGAAATAAGGATTTTTTTAAACTGTTTATTTGGCAAGTAGAACCAAATCACTTTTATTTAAAAAAAACTGGACATTGACCACTTAAAATGGTGAAACCTTGGAAAGTTTTTAATTAATTAAGTGGCCACAGGGCCAGTAGACTCAAAAGCATTTAATTTTTAACTGGCCTGGCTAATTTTTAAAGTGGACATTTGTCCAGGGTCAAGTTGGGCCAACACCTTATTTCACACCCTGCTTAGTACTTTAAAATTTTTGTAACTACCTCTTAAATATTTTTAGCCCATAACGTTTTCGTATAAATATATCTCGACGATCCAATATAGACCGAAAAATATTGACGGTAAACCGTTCAATCTAAGACTGAATTTTGAGTTTGGCGTTAGATATTTTTGGGTCACGTGTGTACTCTTGTAACTATCTACATTCAACAACGCTGTCAATTTCTCTTTTGTTGTTATTAATCAACAATAATTGGTGATTCAAGTCTTAATTTTCTACGAAAGGTGACATTTCATTTAGCTTAATGAAGATAACCTTTATGTTTTACTTTTAACATATCGCGTCTGTCAATTTCTGTGTTGTTATAAAACAACAGTACTTATTTATACAAGCCATCAGTTTGTAGGAAAGGTTACATTTCATCTAAATAAACATAGCCTTTATGTTTTACTTTTAATATATCACGTATACCCTCATGTTGTTTAATATAGTGTTAATTAAGAATCTGTCATGCCTACGAGGGGTTTTCAAGCAACGGCGATGCAAAGGGAAATTTGACTAAGCCTTTCTGTCGTTAGCCCAGTGCTAATTCCCAGCTGACCTGTCAAAAATATTGTGGACTCTCTCGAAATATCAACTAATAAATGGAAAATATTTACCCTACCGACCATGTTTCGTCGGCATAAGTTCCCCTCATTATTTTCCAGTTAATTATGCCTTTACAAATTATCATTTTAATAACAATGGAAATTTGTACGAATAATTTTTGCGTAAGTACAAAATGAAATTTAATAAGTATGGCGTTCTTACCTCATGGAGTATTTTAACTGTCCGTCGTTTCTAACTCTGATGAATTTGTTGGGAACTGTCACTTTGTGGAGATGCGAACTTTTCCCGTTGAAAAAATAAGTGTCTGGAATCCAAACTTTTTGTAAGAACTTCCAGTCCATAGATAAAACTTCCATGCCTCCCCGAGAGAACTTTAAACGCTCGTCCCACCACGTTTGCCGAAAATAACAATCCATGGAATACACCTTTAACAAAAATTAAAATATAGTAAGTTTTTACATCCACCATTTTCCAATAATTTCCTAGTTCCAAAATCTAAACCCCAAGAAACATCCCGACTACATTTTACATCTTAGGTACTGGGATCCGTGGTTTTCGGGGTCGGGGTCCCCATACGAACACTAACTACAGTAATGGAGCTTTATAATGCAGAAATTAAATCTGTGATCACGTTGATATACGATGTTTATTTATACACCGCTCGCTAAAATAGTTCTTTAATGAATTCAACAAATTAACTCAGGATTTGTTTGCGTTTCCGCTTGTTTATCTGATCATACACAATTTGTTTATTTTCTCACTCGTTTTTCAACACTTATTCTAAGTGATGTACAACTATTACACGATCGCTAGGTTAAAGACCTAATTAATTTTAACTCACCATGTCATTCTCTGAAAGCGGCCCGAAACTTCTAATTTCAATGTCTGTTAAGATAGTTGTCGGTCTACCTAGAAAATAAACAAAAACAAAGATTAATACAATTAAAATAGTTTCAAATTATTTCTGCCTGCTAACACCACCACTAAACACTAATTAACCTGAATCAGGAACTGATATTTTTTTGTCAGTACGACTTATCTTTAAGCAACGAGTGCTATTAAAATGCCATTAAACTTCCGACCAAGTCCCTTATTATCTTAAAATTATCTAGTTTGTCGGGTAGACCATTTTATTATTTCCGTAGATCTAGATGAGCGAACCGCCCGAGTTATTTGCAGAGAAACCAAGAGAAGGGACACTTGACGTTTTTGCCTAAAGGATTAGTGTATCATTGCGAAGGTGAAAAATCGAATCTACGAAATATTTACTACTTAGCTGGACAAAATAAAAAGTGCATTTCCAACAACAATTCTAATCATACTCAAGAATGCCATAAATTTAAATTTGTAGTTCCAATTTATTTTTGCAAACGTTCCTTGTAATAAATTTCCTTCCACCATTTTGAGCATTATTTTTTAGGAAGTATCCGACATCTTTAGAGGAAGTAAATCGGAAGAGATAGGTATTACAGAATCACCTAGTTTTTAAATGAAGAGCGTGAAGTAAAGCCTAGGACTAAATACGAAATTAGGCCTAGAGTCGGATGGGGATCTAACTCTAAATTTAGATACACCGACTCCAGTAAAGAAAAAAAAAGGTTTCAACACAAGCGAACTTCCGAGATACACGGTTGAAAAACCGCGGCGGCGCTCCGTTGAAGAGCTTGTTAATTCCTTGCCAAGTCTAATACACTAGGCAAATAGAGTTAAAACCAAGAACACAGTTTATTTGCGATTATTGCTTCATTTTTGTTAAAGAACAGCGTTTGGCAACAACAATAAAAGAAATATTTCATTTTTTGGAGTTTCCTTTGTCAACTGAAAGGAATCGTTTTTAAAAATGGAAAATAAAAATAGTGCTAGAGTGATGAATCACTTTAAAAAGAGTCAGTAAGAAAACCAATACCATTCTGTCCCTGAAAAATAAAAGCGTATTTGCATTTCCAAAGAAAAGCAAATTGTAATATTTTCCGTTTTATTTCGAAGTGCTTACAAAATAACAAATATTTCACATTGCAATTTGACCACTTAACATCTTCAATATTAAAAAAGATACGAACTAACGTAATGTAGAGTGTCAAGTCGTCGAATAGAATTTTATGCCTCAAATCATTTCACTACTACCATTAGTTTAAAAAAAATGTTGCACAAGTTTGATGACACTTCCTACACTTTGTGACTTACTGAGAACTAGTTCAAAAACGACCCAAGAATTGACTAAACGCGGTTTAGCAATCCATCTTCCTATTTAGTCTGTACTAAGGCTTTGACAGCGGCTCACCAGGTGTCACTTTATGAGAATCTATGACGTTTCATCAGCTCTCAATAAGCAGTCACAAACTTATGGAACAGATCTTATGAACATACGCTATAACTTAACCAACGTTTAACGTATTAGACTAGTAAATGGTACCCTTTAAGTCCTTGAGGAAAGATCGAAGTTACATCATGTTTTTGTACAGAGGCAATATATTTAGCTCAGAAGTAAAAGTAACGCTTCCCACGCGTGCACTGTATCTGAAAGTTATATTTCAATTTGAGCTGCTCAACAGAGCCGGAGCTAATCTTCAAATGCGTCGCGACACATCAAAGGTCTTCATTCTAAAAACGTAACATCTTAGTTTGCGCCACTAGCAGAGGTCCTATCGATGATCTCTACACTGCGTAAGCTATAAGCATCACTCTACAACTATATAGTAATTCCTTTGACAACGAGTCTGCTACCTTGACTTCCCTGCCATGGTGTGATCCCTTACATATCGTCGTGCATAGCTAGCTGCACATCCGATTCACGAGTTCCAGGCAGCACGAGGAATGAAGCTTAGAACCTAAAGTAGGTAATTCAGCTTTAAGATATGTCTAGAGCACATGTATTGAAATGTTTGGTAATAGGTCATGAACTGAGGCAGAATGGGAACGTCTAAATTGCAAGACTTTCCAGATATTTTATGAAATTATACATATCGCTTAGAATGAGCCAATCGTCTTTGACTGTTGGTTTTTATGACCGTAAAACGGTGGAAGAGCAAATGGTCACAAGATGTTTTCATATCTACTGAATACGAGGCGAGTGGGGAGATCAATAAAGCCATAGAATGTATATTCTAAACGCCTCCTCGGAAATATTGAAGAAAAAATTGAAATAACATAACATCGTACCTTAAAATAACCGCCTTTTTCTAAACATAAAAAGAAAAATATTAAAAAAGGATCTATTAGTGCAAAAGAATTAGTATTAAAGTAGTCTTAAAAACGAGGACCACTGTCCTACCAAGCCAGTGGGAATTCAACCAATCCCGTAGGGCTAAGGGATTCGGTTTAGCAGTCGCAGACGCCACTAAACCAATGGCGGCACAGTAGTCCTCGTTTTAAGTACTAATTAAAAGCTAATTATTTTGTAATAAGAGATCATTTATTTTATTTTCAAATTTTTTCTTTTATATTTAGAAAAAGGCCGTTCTTTTAAGGTATAATGTTACGTTATCTGAACTTTTCCTTTAACAAAAAAGGAGGATCTTGTGCTACAAAATCATTGAACCAAGCAAGACCACTCGAAATTTTACAGCCCAGTTTATAAATTGGCCCACGAGATGACGTAAACGAGGGCATTTATTTAAATCACGAACTTCAGAAAATTTAAACCACTATTTTAAAAGTAGGCGTTTCTTTCTAAATCTTAAACAACAACTGACAAAATTATGGAACGTAAAACTTAAAAATATCAAGATTTTTGAAGTTGGTATGGCAGCAAACAAGGCGCTTTCCTCGCGTTACAACTTAATGAATGAATGTTGAACCGGAAGCGATTTCTAGTTTAGCAACTGCTCAAGCCATCTTCAAGTTTAAAGCAGGAAATTCAATCCCTTATCTTATAATATACCAACATTTTTTGTAATGTAGTTTAAAGGGGAATTTTTTTATTAAAGATAAATAAAAAACACCTCTCTTTCCATATTAAGTTACGGTGCAGGGAGCATTGGAATTAGTCAACCAAGAAAAAGCCATGAACGCCAGAGAACTACTAGAGGTGGTTATTAATGGAACTTTGCTCACTGTTTTTTAACATACGAAGCAACGAGGCTAAATTTTGGGAAATTTAAGATAGCTATATTCAAGTGTACTAGCTTTAAAAGATACGGGCTTTTAAACACGAAAATAAGCGAGAAACATCTTTATGTTTAATGGTTTTAAATTTCTCATCATTAGTTATATTTAAATTTGCTTCGTGTATTTTGTATTAGAAAATTTGAAAAAGAAGTATGATCCTGGAAGATTACGAATATGAAACTCATTCGTAATGACTTACTCCTCAGCTATCGGATTGAAAAATTAGCTTTCTTGGATTTAAAAGGGTCGAATGGTAATTATAACTATATTACATCTCAGGAATACATACAGGTAATAGGAATTTTTCAGCGCCCATGCCATGTTAACTTCTATGCTAGTTTTATGGGCCGGGCTTGAGTACATAACGATAAGTCTTGCTCTTCCCACAAAATCCTCCTAGATACGTTGAGAAAATTTATGGAAACACACTGATCTCTATTAGCTCTATGTATGCCTGTAAATATAGAGATACTGAGATAGATAGAATTTGACATAATTTCCTATTGACGAATGAATGCATTTTGAAGGGAATAAATAAAAAATCGCATTCATACATAACGCTATTTGTATAAAGTTTTCCTATAAAGTCAAACCAAGAAATGATATCTAGTTTACTAGGGAGAAGGAATAGATTCGCCACATTTCCAGATTTATTTCCAGTCCAAACGTAGGTCCGGAGTTATCCCCGCCTCTAAATTACAACCAGCATCTTATTGGTTCTTGAAAACACACGTAAGCGCGACGCGAATAACGAAAATTGTGTACTTTCCGACTGAGGAGAAGCGAAATAGCCCGGCCTCCTTTCACGTCCCCCCTTGTATTTTGAAAGGGGATCTGGGACTAATAAACTAGATATCACTTCTTGGTCAAACTTATTTCCCCTCAAGATTGGTTAACTTAGGGCTATGCCTTCGTCCTCATCGAGTTATAGTGTGCCGCTGCGAATATTCTAGGCAGCTGCTGAAATATCAGCCGTTTCTGATGACACACTCGGTCGATGTAGAAAAGCAACTGCACTAAATTCCAATGTTTACCTTTCGAGACGAAGTTTCGGTAATTACTGACAATCAACGCTGAACCCAAAACCGCTATAAATTAAAAGGCTGAACAAATAACGTTCGCGCGATTCAACAGATTTCAGTAATAATTGGTACACTGACTCGAGTTTCGATTTGCAGCCATCTTTAAAAATGGCGGCCCGGAGAGAAAAAAGATGTCACGATGAGCTGACGAACAAGGCTGTACCTATACACTTTTTTCGAAGAACAAAATTACACAATTCTTGTGAAACACAAAAATAATTATTGGCCCTATTTTACCGCGTGATAATTTCGCTTTTGACCACTGAGATAATTACTCTCACAGATTAAGAAATAATCCTTTAATATTTATTCCAAATCTCACCCCCAGCTTAATTAAAAATATTTCCTAGGTAATTGTCTCATCGATCGAAAGGTTTTTGCAACATCTTTTTTTCTTTTTTTTCAAAGGGAAGTTTTAGATTTTTAAACTAAACCCTTGATACTGACTTGGTGTGGGTACAGGTCATTGAAGCCATCGAACCGATTAATGGCGAGAAAATGGGGAAGGGTGGGCGCTTGCTTGCTTGGGATATAGATTCGAGCACTCTCCAAAATAAAAGGAACCGACTCGCTAATTACTCCGCACCCGATCAATATTGATTTTCATCTCTTCAAGGATGGCAAAGCGTATTTCTTTATTTAATTAAATCGCTTTTAATAATTTTTTATGAGTGAGCTGTAGAGATTTATTATTTATTTTTTATTTTGATGGAAGTGAATCTAAATGGCCTCATTTTCAGATAATTATTTAAACAACCCAAGTATCTAATGGGAGACTTATGCGTAATTTTTAATTTCGGTTTTCTAGTTTTCTTAAAAGAGATTAGAATTTTTACCTCTCCGAGTGACGTATGTCACGGAGAGGTTCTAATTTCGACGTGTCTGTGTGTGTGTCTGTGTGTCTGTGTGTGTGTCTGTGTGTGTGTCTGTCCGTTGTTACACCCACGTGACCGCGTTCGCAGTTTGCAAATCGGAGCAAACGTGTATTCAATTTCCAGACCGCATTTACAGTCCCGGAAATTGTATTGCCTGTCTAACAACTCTGTTCATTTGTTCACCCCACATGGACACCAGTCTGAACTTACTGGCTTCTAAACACCACCATCTTCTAGTCTTTCGCCCATTCCACATGGACACCAGTCTGTACTTACTGGCTTCTAAACACCACCATCTTCTAGTCTTTCGCCCATTCCACATGGACACCAGTCTGTACTTACTGGCTTCTAAACACCACCACCTTCTCGTTTTTGTCCATTCCACATGGACACCAGTCTGTACACCTGGCTTCTAACACCACCACCTTCTCGTCTTTGTCCATTCCACATGAACACCAGTCTGTACACCTGGCTTCTAACACCACCACCTTCTCGTCTTTGTCCATTCCACATGAACACCAGTCTGTACACCTGGCTTCTAACACCACCATCATCCTTAAGGTTAAGACATACGCGGCGATCGGCTAGGGTTACGAGAAACGTCTAGCCTTCCAATGGAGGGGTCTTCCTCCAAGGTTCACGCAATTGCGGTTGTTCTTGCTTTTAGCTGTAGTTCGACACCCTTATATACTACCTATTTGAGTAAGGCGAGCAACCGGAGTATGCTTCATTCCAAACGTCAATATTAGTCAAGTCTCTCAAGGTTGTTTAATTATTCTTTTTTAAAACGATGTAACGCTCAATAAGGCGAACAACTAACGAAGAAAATATTTAATATTAATTATATTTATTTAATTATTTAAGAAAAATCTGTGCTAACTAAAACCATATAGTCAAAGTTAATATAGGACGAGTAATGAAGATTGCGTATAAAGTCGATACACTGTACACATTTCATAGTTAATATAGAGCGAGTATTTAAGAATTTCGCCCACTGTATTACTAATCATGGAAACTCTAGAAAATTAAAATAGGTCGAGTATTGATGTTAATAGAGACGGAGTAGAGGAGTTGAATTAGGATAAATAAAAAATGCAGTTTGTTGTGTCACTGTCTCAGTTAGAGAGGTAACGGTTGGTAAGTGCGATACTATCGTAAGTGTGTTTTGGGCACATTCGCGTTGTTGGTACACAATTAGAAAGATGTTTTCAATCCACGGCCATCTTTGAAACTTCCACACCTCTGTTCATACTCCTTGGGTGTTTTAAATTTCTTTTCTTAAAGAATTAAGAAGTTGAAACTATATATTTTATTAGCGGCGTATTTAAATATTTTTTACCGTCGCGAAACACCACAATGATAAGGAAAAATATTTTTTTAAAACATAATCAGATGAATTTCAGTTATAAAGAACTAAAATTCTGTGAATACCTAGGAGTAATGGAGTGAATTTTTACCAATGCCCAGAGATAATAAACATAAGCGGGATTGTTTCATATTTGAACAAAAATACTGTTTCCACTAATAGGTTTATACTCCTTGTTTTAATATTTAAGATAATCTAGTTTCTCAACTCAAAATTAAAACGGAAAGAGTTAAAAAGCAGCCTATGTTTATTCTGTGTGTGTCCGTCCGTTAGTGCACCGCGTTAGCAGTTCGCTTTGTTTTGTGGAAAAAAATCCTACAAAACCTTAATATTTGGTTTTCTCATAATGTATAATTAATATATGGAAATATTTTTCGTAATTTCGATGCCTTTAGTGGTTTTGTAGCTATAAAGCTCTGTTTCATTTTGATATCCCAAGAATATTTTTTATTATTATTATTTGAAATCGATGTTTATATATTACTTAAGCTATACTACATCTGTTTATAGCATAATTTTTTCTAAAGTGATTTCAAGAAGAACGCATCCATATTGGTCAAATGAACTTTTATTTGTCAATAGGCCTATTGAACCAAAAAGTAAACGCTTGGGTTTGGTTTTCGTTTCTGTAATACAGAGACATTAACGGTTCAGAGTGAGCCGAAAGTTAAATACACTTTTAAATAATTAGGCTTAGACTTTATAATCATGGTGGAAATCTGGGCCGCGTTCAGCAGAGCTCAGCGCTGTTAGCAGTGTCCTACAGAACGGGATTTTGTTATTGAATTTAGACGTCACGGTGCTCAGCGCTGAGCCAGCACGGTCTTCAAGGAAAATAGTCGGGTTTTTGGATAACGTGACGTAAAACGCGTAGTTCTCAGCTTGGCGAAAAAAGCATGGAGGAATTAATACAAAAAGCTCTTGCTGATTATGATGGTACTAGAGCTATTTAATTAGCGTGAAAGAAGTTGATCACGTGAGAAGTTTAAGAGACATGTTAGTGTCTAATTTTAATTATAAAAGTTGTTGTTATCTATCTCTTAAAATATGTTATCATACAATTTTTGTTAAGCCTTGGTACCTTGCACGCTTTATTGCGCTAGCGTCATTTTTAAAACACCGATGACCGGAGAAAAGATATGACGAAAGAGCTCACAGGTAAACGTTTTCCAAATCCGCTGTCTTTTTTGGTGAGCTCTGCTGAACGCAGCCCAGATCAGAGAAAGGTCTGATCGCAATCGGATTATAGCTTCGTGTTTTCATGCTTTTTATGGTGCGCATTTACCTTCAGTGTGTGTAGCCACAAATTAGCTTTGGTGTTATGTAACGTTAACAGTCATGTTGACAAACTAAGAAAATCGTTGAGGTGAAACGAGAGGATAGTGTTTACATGGCAACCCTGTTGTGAATATGGCTTTGAACATAGAGGGTATACAGTTGAGGAGTAGAAAATTGGGCCTTTACAAACACGTAAAGGTAATATCCCTCCAAAGTTTTATCTCTTCATTTCCCGTTTTTCCCCCATCGGATGATTTTAATGTGTACAAGTATATCCTTATTGGATGTAAAATATCGTCTGATTTACAGTATATTTGCTATGCTTTGTATACTGCTTTAATATTTCATAAATTTTAACTTCACTATTTGCTCATAAAAAAAGAAACATTTCCATATCTGGGTAAATAAGTTTGTAAGTAGTCCTCCTTTAGACTCGGAGAGGTAATATTTTGGTTTTCCCAACTTGTTTATTTCTTAATTAGCGGTATTAACTAATTCTCCTTCACAATTTTATACGTTGTGTTTCTGAAAGGATGGTAGGAGCGAGGTACAGCAGCAGGTTCTATGGAAGATTTGAGTCGAAAATGTTCTATAACAATTTACCGTCTGGTGCACTGTTGACAAGTTATTTTCTTTAGTGTATTACCAGGGATAGATTAAATTTAGTAGTAGGAATGGAGAACGGTTAGTATTTACTTGAGTCCAACTCATAGCCCAGTATAGAGCCCCTCCCTCCAACACGTAACGAAAAGTTTAAATTATCTTATTGGCTCACTTAAACTACGTTTCAATGACGTTGCTGACGGGGATGGCGAAAAATACTTAATTCCTTTTCGCCTGTCACTATGACCCGCCTCTTCTTTCATACCCCTCCGTCCCGTGGAAGGGGGTCCGGGACTTTGACGCGCGCCCACATTTACTCTGTTCTCCATTCCTACTTCTAAAATTAAATCGATCCCTGGTATTACCAATGATCCCTTAATTTTATCTTTGAGCCTTTTTGTTAAATTTAAAGGGTAATCCGTAAAACACTCTAATCATAACCTGTTTAATATGTCCCTTAGTTGAGATAATTTCCAAGGACAGTAATGGTTTTATATTAATTATATCAGAAGTATATGATACTTCTATTCGCAAGAAGCGTACCACAAAGCGGGGTAACTGCAACATGATTCTTCGCAACATACGAATATTAATAATATAAATTGCACCCTCATCATTACTCAATTAGCGCTTAAAACTATTTGCCAAGGCGCAAACATGCGCTTGTCGATTTTTGTCCCACAGCAAAACAAAGTTTGTGGGTTGTTTGCTAAGGATTTAGTACCAAACAGTTACAGAATTCACCCAAGGTGCGGTGCCCATCTGAATTAAGTTTGATGAGCAGGAGAGCAAACCAAAAGGGTTAGCCAGGGAAGAACAATATTACATAACTAAGTATTAAGAGGATACAGACTGTCAAACTTCTTATATTATCCCCTTCTGATTCTATTAAGACTTAGCTAGATTCAAAAAATGCGTGTCAAAAATGGTTTTCAAAGACGCAGAGACAACGTCTCTATAAATTTGGTTTACTTTATCTCAAACTTGATCTTGTAAAGACCATAAAGCTTATATTAATCATGCCTTAAAATTACCATTGACGTTGCCCTTAATAAATATAGTTTTTATAAAAAATATTTTATCTCATAAGTCAAATGCACTCTTCAATAACGGTTAAGAAAATGAACGGTGGGTGAACTTAATAATGTCAGCTAAACTAGGGAAGGCACCAATATAGTTAAAAATAGATGGTGCACGGCGTCATATTTGATCGAAAGATAAGAAATCTCTCAACGTAAGCTAAGGGGAATTTCTTGTCCGAAAAAAAAGAGTTGACGATTCAAAAAGGGGTCGGGCACTTGAAATTAGTTTTATCTTTACTCTTTATAAACCCAGCGTTACACTTTTTCACGCATCAAAGCGTGAAACTTGCTGTTGCACTAGATCTGAGAAAGATTTTAAAATTTTAACCAAGAACACATAAATTTATATTACTTGGAATCTATAACGTGTTATTTTGTGGGCCTTTCTGCTTGAACTAAAAGGGGAGGAGGCGTACAAACAGTCACATCTGACGTCATACCTAATGTATTTGAACTTAGAAGTCGAGCGACATCGAGGTAGCTATCGACCAATAAGCGCCAAAAACCCAAATGTAAACAAGCTCCCGTTGCGTGTTCCGAACGAGTAGAGATAGGGGTCGACGGTTGTCCTATATATATGTGACTAGCCAATGAAACGCGAGGAACGAGGAGAGGGCGGTTTAACAAAGTTTTAAGCCCCTCCCTTTAACTCCTATCAGATATTAGGATGGGATCTATGATGGGATCTATGGCTTCTTAAAGATTCCGAGTAAAAGAGATCTATGTATTCTTATTTTTACCAACCGACAAAGATATAATCATTTTCATCACAATAACGTATTTATATGAACTGTTGTCAAGAATATTTCTTAACGTTATCCTTAAATAAAAATAAATTCCCACCCCTCGTTTTTCTTCTTCTATATCTTTTTTCATATTTAAAGTCTACTTTATAACAACCAAGCCAAAGTGCTGTTTTAAGTGGTTTAAAAATGGTTAACCTTGCCTTAAACAATGGTAGCTTCTTCAACAGAAAAATGCCAAGCTAAGTGCAGATGGGAGTAGATAAAAAGATGATATCTCTCTTTTAAGAAATAACACACGACATACCACGATGCCAGTGATGAAGCGTAACTAAACGGGATTTGAGCCGCGAAATATGGACCCCGAAAAATGCGATATCTTAGATGGAACAAACTTAGTTTACGGTGATAGAATTTCCTAGAGCTTTGGAATAGAAAAAATGTTTTTCAGGAACTTTAGCGTATAGTGCTTGTCTCATCTATTATGCCGTAGCTGCTGTTATTTGAACTATTTCTTTAAAATAACTGAATAAAAAACCTATCCATGCGAGCCAACTTTTGCTCTGTCTACTGATGCAGTTGTCTACTACGTTCATATCCCTTCACTCCTCAGAATTTCTTCTGAGAAATCTATTTTTAAATCGTGTACCTTTGTACGCGTGGAAAATTAATTTGAGTGGAGCTATTTTGTAAGAAATTGGCTCTAAAAATATCGCCCCTGACGTTCTTGAACCACAGTGTTGGTGAATTTGATTCGAGTCCACGCTTAAATTATTTTCAAAATTTTTCACACAGCAGCTTCAAATGAGAGCACTAGTAACCCACTCAATATTTAGTTTTATCATGAAGTGTAATCGAGTTATTTTTTTTTCAATATTACGAAGGGTGGCCAATCAGAATGAAATAATCATCCCAGAGAAATTAACACAACCTTTACTTCGTAAAGCTATAGACTTACTGAGATCTAGTTCGAGAAAGACAAGCGAGAATTGACTTCATTCGGTTTTGCAGTCCATCTTCCTATTTAGTCTGTACTAAGCCTTTGACAACGCCTCACGAGGCGTCGCTTTACGAGAATCTATGACGTTTCACCTACGTCACTTATGACAAGCTCTCAGAAACCAGTGACAAACTTATGGAACATATCTTATGAACTTATGGTCTCGTGACTGAAACGTCACGGAACTTAACACCCAAGATTTGGCGGAATTTCGCATTGCAACACATGGAGTAAGGAAATAGTATGTAAATCCGAATTACACGGTCCATTTTTAGTCTTAGTTTTGCATACTTTAAAATGTCATAAACAACTGCAACTCACGAACATCATGATGAGATGCTTTAACACAGTGTTCATCATATAAGAATTAACGCAGTATGGAGTTAGTGAAATGGCACTTGTGTATAAAAAAACGAAGAAAATTAAAATAAAATCACTTGTGTTGACTAAAGTGGTCTTATCGTTAATTGGCGTTTGTGAAGTGCGAATTGCAAAATTACATTGCCAAAATTCTTAAATTTAAGATGAAAATTGGGAATTTTATAATTAAGATAAAATTATGTTGATATAAACGCGCTTAGATATCAAAACTTATGATTATATGACGTCTTTTTTGTGGCAATTCACCTCTCTCTCTCCTTAGCACAAACATGACTACACTTAATTTTTCCCTTATGATAAAGTTAACAGTAATCTAAAAATAAATGGACGAACCTCCAAATCCAGGTCTTATTTGTCGATCGTAAGTCTCTTCGGCCAATAATGTATTGAGCAGATCTGAAACATTGGCCACCAAATCGGCCAAATTGTCTTGTTCCAGTTCACTAGTCGTCGTACACCTGCAACAGAGAAAATAAAAATCTTAGCTCATCAATTATAAAATTGGTCAAAAAAAATCCGAGGATGATTAATTTGGCAACCTTTCAATTAAAAAAAAATGTTGCGTCAAAAAAATTTATTTTTGGATTTCATATTTTTGGGAAGTGCGAAGACCCCTTCTAGGTAGGTTTCACGCGCTTCATAAAGGTGACATAAACACATCTTGAAGGATTTGGTGCTATGAGTTACGAACCACTTATTACATTATATATACACAAGGTTACAAGTAGTAACGCTACTTTGTATCTTATTAAATTTTGCAAAAAGAAAATTAAACGCTTCCTTCATTCTCTCGTTACAAGTTTAAGAGAAGCAATAACAGTTCCCCCCGACTGCGGTTTTGGTGCAAGTTAGGTATAGCAAATATTTATACAGGGTGTTAATGATAAGTCTACCATAAATTAATGGCTTTTAGTTGCGGAGATATGAGCTTGCAAACATTAATTGGCCAGGCCCCTAAAACAAAGAACACATGTGGAGTAATTAGCTTTACATGGCAATAATTCTTTCCATTTAATAGTAATACTTCTGCTACACAAAGGTTAAATGTTGGCCTTAAATTGGAGACTTTTGAACGCTGATATCTTTAACCCCACATGTTCGATTATATCTGGTTTTAGGGGCCAATCAATGTTTGGGAGCCCAAAGAACAAACCCTTTAATTTTATGGCAGACTTATCAGAAACACCCAATATAAAAGCTTTAATTTCAGTGTCAAGGGCAATGGCAAATATCACAAATACTGCCTAATATTATTATTTGATATTGTCGTGTTCGCATAAAAAACATTACCCTAATCTGACCTATTATTGTTATCTAATCTATTATTGACCTACCATGTAGTATATAAACTATAGTCACAATATCCAATCATGTCAGTATCCCGGTATCACTCTATCATGTTAGCTATCTTTTAATGATGTAAATCAACGACCATAATTTATGTAATAAACTATTTTAATCGTATACCAAGTCGGGTTATCGTTACTTGTTGTAAACACAACAAAATGGCGACGGAGGCGAGATACAATTGAACGATAAAGTACCGCGAGTTTCTACACTGCCATCACAGTATCCATACGAAGGCCGATCAGAAGATTGTCAGCTAGCTGCAAGGACGACAGACGGAAAATCATGTCAGTCACCGCTCACTATAGTCCTTTCGATGAGGAAACAGATTCATGGACTCTGTACGCCGAAAGACTTGAACAATACTTCATTGCCAACGAGATAACTGATGACGCCAGGAAGAAAGCTACACTGTTAACCGTAATTGGCCCGGCAACATACGCTACTCTTAGAAACATCGTGGGACCCGACAAGCCGACTGACAAAGGGTATGCCGACCTAGTCGCAGCACTGACAGGATATTTCAATCCCATACCGTCGGAGATAGTCGAGCGCTTCAAGTTCAACACCAGGGATCGCAAGCAAGGCGAAACCATAGCTAAGTACGTGTCAGAACTTAAACGGATGAGCGAATTCTGCAATTACGCAGCATCTCTGGACAATAT
Source organism: Phalangium opilio (assembly GCF_054372755.1). Taxonomy (NCBI): domain Eukaryota; kingdom Metazoa; phylum Arthropoda; class Arachnida; order Opiliones; family Phalangiidae; genus Phalangium; species Phalangium opilio. Next base: position 5,044,324 of record NW_028324158.1, on the reverse strand, counting down.
GCTGAGAGATCGACTTGTCTGTGGATGTAGAGACGATTCCTTGCAGAAAAGGCTACTGGCTGAAGACAACTTAACACTCGCCAAGGCCATGTCAATAGCGCAGGCCATGGAGCAAGCCATGCAGAACGTCCACGCCATGAAAGGACAACCGAATCAAGAGCCATCCGAAAAAGTACAAGCAGTCTCGGTACTCTCGAAGAGAAGACGCCCAGCTAGAAATAGCAAACATCAGACTAAGAGCCAAGCGTGGTCGAAACCTATTCATCAATCACGGCGAGACCAAACTCAGACAGCAACATGCTCACGCTGCGGTAGTCAAGATCATGTTCCTGCCACATGTCCGTTCAAGGAGTCCACATGTCACTCCTGTGACAGGAAAGGCCACATCGCCAGAGCATGTCGAAGCAGACTACAGAAAAAGAACGATCAAAGAACGCACTACGTAGCTGAGAATGATGATGATCAACCGGAGTACGAAGTCTTCGCGCTATCTGCTGCCACAGTACCCATCAAACTCAAAGACGAAGACGTCTACCATATACCAGCACGAGTAGAAGGCGGAGAATTGCCCAAACCTTATAAAATACGCTGTCAAATCAACGATGTCGAGACCACCATGGAGGTCGATACAGGATCCGCCGTCTCACTGATCTCAAGTCACGATGCTGTCGCAATTATCAAGAAAGAAGCCATCAAGAAATGCGACATACGGCTCAAATCCTTCTCCGGACATCTGATTGAAGTACAAGGCGTCACACAAGTGATCGTGAAATACAAAGCTCACACGGAAAAGCTGCCGATCATCATATATAATGGAAGAGGACCCACACTCTGTGGAAGATCATGGGTGTCATCGTCGCTACCAATTCTGCAAGATGCTGTTCTACCTCAAGTTGACGCAGTATCTCATATCGCAAGTTACGACGAAACTCTCTCAGCCATTCTAAGCAAACATAACGCCGTTTTTGACAAGGAGCAGAAAGGATGTCTGAAAAATGTGAAAGTCCATCTCCACCGGAAGTCCGGAATCGAGCCCAGATTCTTTAAAGCCCGAACAGTACCATATGCTTACACCGATAAAATCGACGCGGAGCTACAACGTCTGAAGGAGGCCGGCATAATATCGCCAATACCATATGCCCAGTCAGCAGCTCCCATTGTTCCTGTCATGAAAGCCAACGGAGAAGTCAGAATATGCGGTGATTTCAAGTTGACAGCGAACCAGCAAGTCGAAACCGAAAAGTATCCGCTTCCAAGAGCTGAGGATATTTTCGCTAAACTGGCCGGATGTAAGATATTCACAAGACTCGACATGCGAGAAGCATACAGCCAATTGGAGCTAGACGACGAGTCATAAATACACAGAAAGGATTGTTTCAATACAATTACTTACCATATGGAATCTCGTCCGCATCCGCGGTGTTCCAAAAGCATATGGAGGCTCTGCTGAGGAATCAACCGGGCGTTATACCGTTTCAAGACGACATATTGCTTGGAGAACAAGACAACAAGGACCACCTGAAGAGACTGGATTCGCTGCTTCAAGTCTTCGAAGACGCGAACCTCAAACTTCGTCGCGAGAAATGCCAGTTTGCAAAAAGTTCCATCGACTTCCTGGGGTACCATTTGGACGGAGAAGGACTCCATCCTCAAACAACGAAGTTAAAAGCCATATCTGAAGCTCCGGAGCCGACGAACGTAGAGCAACTGAGAGCGTTCTTGGGCTTACTAAACTACTATGCCAAGTTCATCCCAAACTATTCCACTCAACTTACACCACTATATCGCCTACTGGAAAAAGCCTCTTGCTGGAAATGGGAGACCGAAGAAAGTCAAACCTTTGAGAAAGCCAAGAAGCTACTGACCGAATCGAATCTCTTAGTACATTTCGACCAAACCAAGGAGATACGACTCGCCGCTGACGCATCACCTGCCGGAATAGGGGTCGTTATCTCGCACAACATCGAAGGGGAGGAACGTCCTATCTCATTTGCCTCACGCACGCTCTCGCCAGCTGAAAAGAACTACTCGCAACTTGAGAAAGAGGCATTGGCGCTGATATATGGAGTCACCAAGTTTCGCGATTACCTACTGGGGCGACGCTTTACTCTACTTACCGACCATCAACCTCTGGTCAGCCTTCTCTCGGAAAACAAACCGATACCACAGATGTCTGCAGCCAGATTACAAAGATGGGCGCTAGTACTATCAGCTTACGACTATCACATCGAATACAAGAAAGGGACATTACATGGAAACGCCGACGCCTTGAGTCGCCTACCCTTACCGGTACAACACACGGAACCACCATTGCCAACGGAATACGTTCTTTTGACGGAGAGAATTGACAGCAGTCCTACAACTACTGCAACTATAAGAAGAGAAACAGAAAACGATCCACTACTGCTAAAAATTCTCGACAACGTAATGAACGGATGGAATCGTCATGACAAAGAAGCTGCGGAGATGAAACCTTACTACACCCGACGTGACGAACTATCGACTATGCAAGGCGTACTCATGATAGGACAGAGGGTAGTCATACCGAAAAATCTCCGAACTCAAATGCTACAGCAACTCCACGAAACGCACGAAGGCATCGTTCGCATGAAATCTCTGGCACGGTCTTTATGTTGGTGGCCAGGGATAGACGAAGATATCAAGGAAGTCAGCGAACAATGCACTACATGTAGATCCCACGCACCAGAACCTCCGAAAAAGTTTTCGCCATGGCCAGATCCTGCGGAACCGTGGAAAAGAGTTCATTGCGACTTCGCTGGTCCCGTGGAAGGCAAACTGTTACTGATCACTGTGGACTCTTACACAAAATGGATCGAAGTGGACATAGTAGCTTCAGCTTCAACGGAAACAGTCATCAGAGCACTAAGAAGTAAAATGGCCCGTTTCGGCATCATGACCACGCTAATAACGGACAATGCCACATGCTTTACCAGTGATCGATTCAAGGAATTCGCATCCAACAACGGAATCACGCACATGACAATCGCACCGTACCATCCGCAATCAAACGGCCAGGCCGAGAGAACCGTTCGAACCATAAAGGGATCGCTAAAGAAACTGTCTGGAGGCAGTAATGACGCTATCGACACACTTGGTGAGGGCCTGAAAACCTTCTCCAAAGGTCCACTAGAGCAGAGACTTGCTCGCATCCTGATGCGCTATAGACGTACACCTCTAAAAGGCGGAAAGTCACCTGCCGAACTCATGCTTGGGAGAAACATCGTCACATGCTTAGATCTTTGTCACCCACGCAACCAACGTGAAAACATAGAGAGACACGTCACAAATCCATCCGAATTCCAAGTCGCAGATCCTGTGTTTATACGAAACTACCATCGTGGTCCAAAATGGATTCCCGGCGTAATTGACAGACGAATAGGCAAAATGATGTACCAAGTGACCAGTGGCCATCTAACTCTTCGCAAACATCAGAATCAACTTAGAAAGCGGCACGCCACACCAGGAGACAGATCAAGGACATCAAAACCTCCAACACCTACGTGCCTTGAAGACGACTGGTTCCCCATATCATCGCAGATAACAAGTAACGCACCTGGTCCAGAAACCTCGCTCTCATCCAAGGACGCAAGCCGGCCGACATCGCCAATCACAGAAGCTCCGAAAGACGCACCTCGACGATCAACGCGACAACGCAAACTCGTTGAAAAATTAGGAACATAAAAAAAAAAGGAGAAAGTGATGTCGTGTTCGCATAAAAAACATTACCCTAATCTGACCTATTATTGTTATCTAATCTATTATTGACCTACCATGTAGTATATAAACTATAGTCACAATATCCAATCATGTCAGTATCCCGGTATCACTCTATCATGTTAGCTATCTTTTAATGATGTAAATCAACGACCATAATTTATGTAATAAACTATTTTAATCGTATACCAAGTCGGGTTATCGTTACTTGTTGTAAACACAACAGATATTTAATTTTATTTGCAATTAAGCGCCATGAAAAATATTGCGTATTACGATCTCGGATTAAGTCTCATGGCACAAGGTGATTAAAACATTTAGAATTATTTGTGATGATTATAATTCCATAGCCAAGGGACTATTTAAATTATAAAATAATGCAATTCTTACTATTATAATCAAGCATTAAATTAGGTTACCTACAAAACATCTAGTACAGATTAACTTTTTTCAGGGTCAGCGATACTGGCAAATTCGGAGCGATTTTCGGGTTGGATTAAATGTGATAATGTCGATAACGTTCTTTCTCCGCGCGGATTTCACTCTTTACAATAATTATTTTTTATTAAAAAACTTTTTAAGGTTCTGCGTTATGACGAAGTCATATTTAAAAAAATCATTTCTTTGGCCTAATATAGTTAAGGTCAAAGGTTGCCATATACAATGCCAACGTCTAAATTTAACGGATAATTGTGCGCATAGCTCGGAATGCAAAATATATAGAAAATATTAACATTCCAACATAAAAAAGTTTCCAAACCTATTTTCAAACTGATGAACAAAAAATGCTATCGATTGTATGTACCTATCTATGCATGGGAGTTGCGCTTCAGGTAAAAGCATGTATATTTGTTAAGTCTTTTCAGCATTATTTTATCATCATGTATCTTTAATTAGAGTATCAATAGACCGAGTAGCGTCAATAGGTCAAAAAAGATGTCAACGCTCTATTTTTTTTTTAGCAAGAAATGTGAAACGCGCCATGCTTCCGCTGATTGCCTATATGTGGCGCTATTAGTCTCTCCAACTCAGTCGCGAATCAGGTTCTATGAACCACGCGAGCATATACCGTTTAAAATAGCGCCACCTATAGCCAATAAGTGGTAGGTAACGTGACGAGTTCCACATTTCATATCCCAGAAAACGGGACTTTGACGTCATTTTGGGCCAAGTGACTCTACTCTTTCTATTGATACTCAATAGCCAAATAAAAGTACTCTGAAGTTTACATCTAATTATGGGCTTTTATTCACTTAATTTTTATACGGAATGGACTTCAGAAAGCACTGATGGTTCCTCTATATTTAGGCTGGTCATTTCTCAAAAGAGGAGTGTGTAAAGGAAGGGAGCAATTTGGCCGTAAGCGCTCGACCATTTGTTCCGTCAGCTGACTCGAAATTCCCCTTAAAATACGGAGCGACGGCTAGATATAAAGGAAACTATCCGATTACCTCATTTTAGATCTCCAGGCATTAGACCTTCGCGCCGGTTAAGCCCTTTGTTATCGAAGTTAAATAAGATTAATGTAGTGTATGATGGCGAAAAATAAAGGTATATACGGAGATTGTGGTGTGGTGCATGAAGCCATGCACTTTCTATATTAACTCATAATTCGAGCTATATGAAATATAACGTGACTTTATAATATGACGCCATATTTTTATTCATAATCAAAATTTATATCGTGATCATAAAAGGTGGATAAGACTTTCCAAATATTTTGTAAATAACAGTTAATGCAATTCATTTTCTAAATCCACAGAATCATAAATTGCGTGTTCTAATGGTTATAGCGTATAGTGTAGCCTGTACACTGAAACATCTCATAAGCCGTATTGATTTTCAACTATTTATAAATTTACAATAACCCTACTTGTCTAAAAATAATTTTAGTAAAAAGTCTAAAGTGAAATGTAAAATTCTATGTGAAAGTGGTTATGCCTCGTCACAATTCATTACCGAATTAATATCAATCAGTAACACCAGGGAAGGTTTTAGAATTGAGTTGTTTCGGTTCCTCAAGGTTGGGTGCGCGAACCCCTTGCCATTAAGCCTAAAAAGAACGTCCTATTGCATTTCAAAGTTGTGAAAACATTATCATGCCCATATTTCTTATGGGTGTGCTAAAACTATTTAGTGTTTAGTAAATGATAAAAATCTTTAACATATTTCAAGACAATGAATAAAGAATGGTTAAAAAACATTTATATTGAATTTTTAACTGAGTATATAAACGAAGTTTCAGTAACTTGTCTGGACTTCAATTAAAAATCATTCTTAGCGAGAATCTAGTACTTATGATCAATTTCACTAAACATATATAGCGTGTAAAAGGAATTCCGGAGAAACGGTGATCAGTCAGTTCGTGAGAAAATTCAACAATTATGAAATATAGGCATAAAAAGAACACCGAACCCTAAAAACTATTTTCCTGGTCTCTAAAATAACAAAACCATTAATTTGCTCACATTTTGCAGTTTTGTGGTTGTAGTTATATTTATTTAAAAATAAGAGCTCATTCTTTTAATAGAGTAAATAGAGCGTAAAACTAAAAGTGTTTGCCAGTTAGGTGTGAGACAGCAAATTTGTTACCTTTCCTTTCCTCGCATATGGCATTTCGCAATTAAGTTAAGTCAAATCTTCAATCTGACGTGGCATTTATAAAAGTATTAATTCCACTCCTGTTTAAAACTGTACGAAACTAGGGAATTTGAACTCTCAGATTTAGAACGAGAAAAAAAAACTAGGCCTAGGCGAATACAAAAATTCTCGTAATGTAAAGGGGATAGGTGTGCTCGCGGTACATCTTTGTACAACCCGAGAAATATCACGTGATGTTTGTATCAGATGTTCTGCAAGTTAAGAGTTAGTTCCGCGTCTTTATTAAGAATACTACATTCGCAGTGAGAGAGAAGGAGAAAAAGATAAGAAAAAGATCTCGAGAATCAAAGAAAAAGTGAGTAGAAAACGTAAAAAATAAAACTTAGAGGTAAGAAAAAAAAACTGATCTGGAAGCGATTCAAAAGAGTATTTTTGGGGTTTTGTGCAAGTTTTGCGGGGGAGATACTGGTGCCAAGAAACACGGTAATTGGCGTGCCCCGTTCAGATCCGTATATACTGCGAGCATCTTTTTGACTATAGCTACATCATCTTTGCTTGTTGCATTTTAGAAAGAGAACTCTCTCTCTCTCTCTCTTACATAACATCGCATCCCTTCCGAATATACACTCATCTTTCCACGACTCGTCTGATTTCCCTTGCTACTCAGGACTGCAAGTGGAAGCAGACGAAAAGATTTCAAGTGCTTCCGCGAGAAATTGCGCGTGAAATGTCATTGATCTCTAATGAAAACGTCCATATTCAGTTAATGAATCATTCGTTTTTGATAAAAGTACGTCATAACTGCTATCACGTTGTACATTTAATGTTATATTGTTTTAAGAACTTTTAAGAGGGAAGAACAAGCTGAGAAGCATAAGTTATTTTTGGTAACATAACATTAATCTAACTTTGCCACAACCACGCTTCTCTAATATCATAAGTTCATTAGATATGTTCCAAAAGTGTGACACTACCTATACTTCGTAATGCTAGAGACTTACTAAGAGCTGGTTCGAGACCGACGCGTGAATTGACTAAACTCGGTTTTGCAGTCCATCTTCCTATTTAGTCTGTACTAAGCCTTTGACAGCGCCTCACCAGGCGACGCTTTATTAGAATCTATGACCTACGTCACTTCATGACCAACTTTTGGAACATATCACATGAACTTATGCTCATATTTATACGAATCACGACTTTCTAAAGCTTGAAACTTGAAACTTTTACGTTAATACACGATGGCTGGAGTAAAAGATTTGCCAGTATGTTTTATACAAATTCTCTAACATTTCTGGTGTCGCATCTACACTTACATTTTGAATATGAAAGTCTCTCACGTTAGCTCCGATAAATAAACTCGGTATACATTTTCAATAAGATACCTTAAATATGCATAAATTTGTACACTACCTAACGCCAACATTTTCCTATCGCAAATCTTTCTCGTGTTTGCTGACACAAATTGAAGAAAGCTAAATTAACTTATCTTAAAAGAAAAACGATGAAAATGCGATCATATCGATGATGGATGGTACCCGATGCAAGTCTATATAATATAATATTAACAATTATTTCGAACGATATTAGGTAGAATTACGACTAGAGTTACGTATACTGAACTGATATCCTAAGTTCGTAGCCCTAAAATGCAAAAATAGGTATAATTGAGGGCTTATAGTGCCGGAATTAATTAAATCAGATTGCAGGTCCATATTTGATCGAAATCTACAGGCCTATCCGCAAATCAGAACCATGATTTTTTTCTTTGGTTTAGTGAGGTTACGGTTAGAGATAGACATGTTACCAGGATTTAGTTTTGTGTCCGTAAAATCCGGAACAATTAGAACAACTTCAACGAGAAATACACCGCCACGAGACGCTAATCTACGTTTTAATAAGGATGTTAGTTCACCTAAGATAATCATACTTATGGTGAATATGACATTCTTACGCTCTCAGCCCCCATATTTGCAACTTCGAAGAATTTAAATATACTTAAATATGAGCGTCGAGCCTTTATGTAAGGCGACACGCTTCACTTAAGTTATACTAATATTAACACCATTTTGAAAACAGAAGATTTTGGCAAGAAACGCAAAATGACATTATTTAAGAATTTTTTGTTTTGACTAATATTTTTTTAAAGAAATGTCTTTTTCTTAGCTTTGGGGTATTCGCAAGGCTGGCTTTTTGGGAAGGGGACGCATCTGTAATGTAAAATGAATTTATCACGGGCAAAAGTTTTGACAACTTGACGGTTGTTATCCTACTGGGGAATTTGCTCCTGGATTTGAATAATGTATCAGTAATTCCCTCAGGTAGTTCTTACACACATAACTTTTTTCTCTATTTACTTTTATGTATAACAAGCGTTATGAAAAAGGACTTCAAAATTCAGTTCGATTTTACAGTACAGTCAAAGCTACGCTAATGCGTTTCTTACGATCATAGAACTATATTATATCTAACATTAGTAACAGAGGAAAACGTGGTGGGATGTTTTTACCTTGATAGAGCGCGGGTAAGCCCATTCACGCCCAAAATTTCTTATCTTTACGTGCTCAAATATATTGAACATGGATTTATGAACAAAAAATAAACTAAAACAGAGAGTTTATCTAACAGATTATGTATGCATATAGTTGAAGGACTTAACCAAATTTTATGGTTTGCCTTTATATTACCAAAAGTTTATAAGTTATGTTCAATAAGTATAACACTAACTATACTTCGTAATGATAAAGACTTAATGAAAGCTAGTTCGAGAACGACACGAGAATTGACTACACTCGGTTTAGCAGTCCCTCTTCCTACGTCACTTCATGACAAGCTGTCAGTAACCAGTGACAACCTTATGGAACATTTCACATGAACTTGTGATATAACGCAAATAAGTTCCTGAACTGCACACTGTTCAGCCAACCACACTTCACGAACACTATTTTCTTCTATACGTTTTTGTAAATTAATTAGCACTGTTCGTTTAACCGCCTCAATGTTTCATGTATTGTTGAACAAAAAAGAACATTTTTGATGGTTATCTTTCTAAATTTTACGTAGGGATCTACTTCGTCAAAGAATAACACATGTAATAGGTTTCATCAAAAAGCCATAAAAATTTAGAACTTATGAATAGCAACAGCACTTTTTCATGCCCTCATAATAAAAACCTTTGCACTGGGTCGCTATAAGTGTTTGCAGCTCTAAGCTCATCTAGTTTGCACCGAGGTACATATTAAGTCCGATTAGCTTAAATTTTCAGAACACTTTTTCTTGGACTGCCGTTCTGTCCGTTTTTTTATGCTTTGCTATTCCGATTTTGTTGTTTGCGTGACGATGAGGTTAATTATTAATTATTTATTCTGAACGTTTCCGTGGGATAATTTCAACGTTTCTTTATTTGAATTAGCAGTTTCTTTGACTGCTATTCCACGCGAACGATGTCTCTAATCTATAATATTTTCAACTTTACTTAACGCTTAAAATTAATGTTTAACTCAAATCACGCAATGCAATTCCTATTATAAAAAAAGAACAACTTCAGAACCAATTGGAATTACAAAGGAAGTCTCGCATTAGGAAAGCGAGGCATATAATTTGGCTCTCAAGCGAAGGCAGGGAGGGAATCGGGATGGCAATCGCTTTTAACTCTTTCTCCTTCACTTAACTGCTATAGATGGTATAACCAAGGCTTAGCGTATATTCGATATTCTTTTTTTTTCCGTAGGCACAGCTTTTCCCTTTCTACCATCCCGCAGCGGAAAGAATAGTGATGACGTATAAAACTGTCGATTGCAGCTGACAATCCAGGCGTTGATTCGCCCACCCGTATCCTCCGTCAGACGCCCAAGCAAGGCCCAGCCCGGCCCACCTCTCCTTTGAATCCAGCCTCCCAAAAATCGTTGCTTTCCCGTTCATCTCTTTGCCCATATAATATGGAAGATGAGATGATAAACTCGAGGAAAACGTTAAATGTAATTTTAACCTTTGGTTCTTGGTACCAGTGAGCATAAATAGACGGAGACCCCCTTCACCCTTTCAAAAAGGTACTGGCCCAGTCCTTGAGAAATTTGTTTAGAACTGGACTTTCTCCATGGTTTCCTGCTTAAAAGGATTAGTTTCCGTTTTTGAGGAAGTGGAGGGTATATCTTAATCTTGTTCTCTTAAGTTCAATCGTAATTCACTATTAGAAATCAGCATTTTAAGGAAGGACCTCAAATAACAAATGGAAACAGTATCTGCTGCTGCTTTCCATTGCAAGTCTTGAGACAAACTAACGCAGCGAGACGCGCTTGGCCACAGTTTCCATTCCTTACTTTTATTTTCTTTGTTTTGTTTGCAAATCCATCAGCAGCGCAACGCGTTTCACAAAAACTTTGTTTACAAGCTTCTTCTTTCCCAAAGGCTCCCAGGCTAGGTAGATTTGTTTGCTAAAAAAAAACCACGACAAATGTAAGAGTACTAAGGGAAAAGATGTCGTTAACTGGGAAAAGTTGCTGAGAGTAAAAATATTGTAAGTTTGCAAATAGATAGTTTAAGAAATTGATAAACAAAAAAATCAAGGATGTTATACTGATGCCGTAACATGTTGTTCAAACACATTTTGAATAACAGGTTCTACCAAAAATAAAACTGATATTGAACACACATGCCTACGGTAAAACCAGGACATACAGGTTACAATGGTATACTTTGTTCAACATGAAGTTGTGGAAAATGGTAAAGAAAATAGATTTCAATTATAACAATTGAGAGGTGACGATCATTTAATCGCAGCACCTTTTTGGTAGATATTATGAGATCAAAATTAAACATATCACCCTCATAATAAGAAAATTTACTGAATTGACTGGTTTGTGGGTAAGTCAGTCATATTTCAGCGATTGTCAATATAATAACTTTGTGATGAAACAAATGAAAAAGTACACTATGATCACAAAGTAACTCCTATTAAAGGAAACCTAACTTAATATAAGGGGTTCGATCATATACCCAAATGGCTTCCGAATCTACACTTAAAAGTTTAAATATGAGCCTATTTGGTTACCATAACTACATTCCAACAATCTCATCTTAAGGGATAGGCAATCGTTCTATACCGCCTTCACATCCCCAATCCTCTGGCATCTCTCTTCAGTCTCTCTCTCTCCTCTTCCAGAGCGCGGAACTCATCTCTGGTAAGTGCTGGAAAATTATAAGTCTCGGGGTACGTCGAGGCTTACCGTTACACTTTGTCAAAGTTCGACTAATATTGGATACCAGCGGCAGATACTAGCCATAAGGATGGATATAGACCTATAAATGGCCGAGAAGGGATGGGATGGGGAACTAGCTTTACCTTAACATTTCATACTTTCAGTGGGGTACAAAGAGGTTTTGGGAGTTGATTTATAAGAGGCCATTCTCGCCCTCCACTATACGTTATACGTGCTAGAATTTATAGTTTCTTATTTATACCTACAGGCTTAAGAGAGGGAACCGAATATAACGGTGGTTATACATCTTATCATTGCCTGATTTTCAACTAAAAGTATAAAGTGAAAAATTGTTTAAAGTTAATTGTATCGCGGGAAGTTCATAAGAAAATGTTCGCTTCAATAATGGAGTAGATCATGAAACATGGTATTCTAAAGAATATAAGGATTGAAGGATACTTTTTAACATAGAAGTAGTGAAAGTGTATAAGTGGAAACTATTTCCGGTGCTTTGACTTCATTGTTATCTTCACTGGGACTAACTAATATGCAGAATATGTGAAAGTCGGAATTGCTAAAAATAGTGTAATTCGTACTATAAAATAATGAATGAATTTTGAAAATTACAAAAGATAAAGAACCTGGGAACTTTTAAACTTTTTAACAATTTTGCAAACTTATCGAATTTTGAACCGTATAATACAAGTGTTTTGTCAGTCTGAACAGCTGAACTACTGAATCTTATTTTCCATGAACACAGTTCAGAACTAAGTAATTTAACAACTTTTAGATTCTATTGAAGCAGAATCCGTTAATTTACCAAAATTTAGACATTATTAGGACATGGTTCTGAATTCGATAATTGAGCAAAATTTAAACATAGGGCATAGTTCAGAGTTCAGTAATTGAGCAAAATTTAAACATAGGGCATAGTTCAGAGTTCAGTAATTGAGCAAAATTAAAACATAGGGCATAGTTCAGAGTTCAGTAATTGAGCAAAATTTAAACATAGGGCATAGTTCAGAGTTCAGTAATTGAGCAAAATTTAAACATAGGGCATAGTTCAGAGTTCAGTAATTGAGCAAAATTTGAACATAGGGCATAGTTCAGAGTTCAGTAATTGAGCAAAATTTGAACATAGGGCATAGTTCAGAGTTCAGTAATTGAGCAAAATTTGAACATAGGGCATAGTTCAGAGTTCAGTAATTGAGCAAAATTTGAACATAGGGCATAGTTCAGAGTTCAGTAATTGAGCAAAATTTATACATTATTAGATCATTGTAGAATTTTACAAATTTTTGTAATTCAGAATCGTCATTTTGTGCAGCTTAATTAGTTACGTACACACGTAGCATATTTTCAAACAACCAGAAATTCCGTGCCTTAACGATAAATCAGACGACATCTCATTTAATGAGAGACTTTTTGATTCAGTCAGTCACAGATAACCGGATGTAGAAACCACAAAATAATATAGCTTTGCCTTCCACACCTATATGTAAAATTCTCTCTGGTTTAAAATACACTAGAGATTTTTATCATTAACTGTAGCACAAACCTATTTATACAGAGTCATGTTGCTTTACTTTTTTTCACGCATAACCATTTAAATTTAGTACAAATATCGGTAGCAAAGAGCGGGAGGGAACTTCGCTAGTTCTTAATATACTCTCTGACGTTCCTTCGTTTTATATTTGTTTCAAGCCGATAGACCAGAGGTAAAGCTTTTAACAGTGAGTGGAGGGATCGGGGATTTGGAGAAATATGCGAACTGCTCCCGACACTAAAAATTGGTTTGGGGAGTTATTTATGATTTAAAGAAAGCAAACTTTAGTCGTCATTATTGGTTCGAAGCTTGAGAGGCGAATTTTTAAGCTTAGAGAAGATGATTTTTCGAAGAAAAAATAATACTTTTAAGTGAGGAGAAATTGTTTTCAACGATAAAAGAAAGAAGCATTTCAAGAAAAATTTTGCGATATTATTGAAGGTTCATATATTGAAGTAGTTACTGAAATTAATTTTTTTTCTTTCAGTCATTTAAGAGAAGTTTTCGCAATATATTTTTTGCTTTAAAATCCATATGAGTTTATTTGAACACATATTAACTTTTCAAATTAAGAGAAAATTTTAGCTTAAATCTTAATTGCCTTTAACAAACATAGTTTCTTGATGCCTTTAAAGAAATTACAGTGCAGAATTTCTAGGTTTGCTACAAGTTTCCGGTACCTGTTTGTTTGAGTCAATTTCTAAACTTGTAGTAATGCATCATAAGTTCCTAAGATGTGTTCCATAAGTTTGTCACTGGTTACTGAGAGCTTGCCATGAAGTGACGTAGGTGAAACGTCATAGATTATCGTAAAGCGACGCCTGTTGAGGCGCCGTCAAAGGCTTGGTACAGACTAAATAGGATGATGATCTGCAAATCCGAGTGTAGTCAATTCTCCCGTTGTTCTCTGGCATTACGAAGTGTAGGAAGTGTCATACTTTTGGAACATATCTTATGAACTTATGATACGTATAGATCTGGTACAATCCTGAAATAATTTCGTAATACCAAGTGTACTCCGTTGTGCACCTGCCCGAAGAGGGATTTACTTCTTGACGCAATACCAAGCGTCAAATAGCGCATAGTTTGGCGGGGACTACCTCCGGCACATGCGGTTGGATTTTGGAATCAAGCGTGTATTCCTCAAATTCTTTTTAAGGTTGAATCGAGGTAACCTTTATAGCGAAATACACCGAGATAGAAAAAGAAGGTCTCGAGCTTCCGCCATGAATGCGAAGAAACCTTTGCTAAAGAAATAACTAACATTTCTAGCTGCGGAGAGAAAAGAAATAAAGGACGGTTTTCATGATACCGATTTATGAAGTGAAAACACCGCTTTCCTGCCACTAAAATATGTCTTTGCAACGGCAAGGGAAATCGGTGTGCCGAAGCAGAACATTTATGTCCAGATCAACCTTAATACGGTCTTAATTGAAGTCTGCTCAATCTTCCGCTTGTTTACACTAGAATAGAGCTATCTAAGTTGTGACGTCAGTGCCTAGATAAAATGTCACGGGCTCACCTTGGCAGTGGGCGGCCATGTTTGGTACCGATTTAGTTCTATGGGCGAATAGCATGGGTGACGTCACACTAAGGCTTCTGAGATATCTCTACTCTCAAGGAATAAATAAATGTCGTCTGCTTTAGGCCATGGGTGAAATGAACAATATACTATTCTACTTATGTATAGAGACGTTTCATCATTTTTTAACATTTTGGCTGCTGAAAATTAGGACTCGTTCCCTGTCCCGCAAAAAGATACTTTTCGTTTCGACCGGAGGAAAGTTTTCCGCTGGCGGCAAGTTTCCGCTCCGTTTTGCCAAAATATCAGCTTCGTGAAAACCAGGCTTAAGGGGTACGGGCAATTAGATTCCAACACAAAAAAGTCATTTATATTTTCTCGCTTGGTTTATACTGTCTTCTGGGTTGGCAGCGGGAGTAAAATAGGAAATAGGCCCAGACAATACAGTCAATCCCATCGTGCCTCATTCTTTAACTTGTTCATCTTAAAGGGAGATTAAAACCTTAATTTTTTTTCTTCAAAGGCATTTAACGAATTATATCGTGAAAGTTTTCAGTGACAATATTGAAATGCTATTGTACTTCGACCAACAGTAATGATATCAATTGAATCATAAGTTTATAAGGTATGTTCCAGAAGTATGACACTTCCTATGTTTCGGAATGCTAGAGACTTAATGAGAGCTAGTTCGAGAACGACAAGCGAGAATTGACTACACTCGGTTAATTTTGCAGTCTATCTTCCTATTTAGTCTGTACTAAGCCTTTGACAGCGGCTCACCAGGCGTCGTTTCACGAGAATCTATGACGTTTCGCCTACATCACTTCATGACAAGCTCCAGTCTTATGAACTTATGATTTGTGTTACATATAATAGTTAAAAATGCGTGATAACAAATAAACAGTGAGAAAACAGAACTGAATTAACATTATTATTAAAGGGAAGGTAACACGTTCATCAACTAAAGCGATGGATGGTTATAACTTAAGGGTTTAAAACACCCTCCCTTTATAAACACCACAACGGAAGCAACCGTGGCGGGCGTTGGCGGCTATAGGTCGGATCTTCGCGAGTCAGAGTGGGGTACCTGAATTTTCCATTGTCTTAATCGTGCGAACTGACAATTCTAGAGTACGCGATTTTCTAACAAGTACATACGCTAGGAATGTGGAGAGACTCCGAAGACTTTTTCCCATTTGCCTTCTCCATCTAACCTCTCCTCCCATTTTCCTCCCAAACTCTATAACCGAGTTAGAAAACTCTCGTGTCTTCTTCAAGAAAACAAAAAGGAATTGCAGCGGGGTACATGTTTCTTCACGTTTCTGGCAACAACTTCAAACCAGAACCAACATCTTTTTCGCGTTTTCCGAGAGTTACCCGAAGAGGGGGTAACCACTTTTTGTTTTAACAAAATAAACGGCTATAAAGCCCATTCAGGCTAGAGTAAATCTAGCGTTCCAATCGGTCGTCTTAATTGTTAATTTCTGTACGTTCATTTCCCTGTTCAGAAGTGAGAGCAGACGATTTTAATGGAATCGCATATATAGAATATGTTGATTTTTCAACCAAGACGCTCCAGGAATCCTAAAACTTCATATTTTGCCTGCTAATCATAGCCCACTCTATCATGCGCAGTAAGGCATAATCGAGTAAGCTATGGCTAACGAGTTGCTTACATCTCGACACTGGACGAGAAAATTTAAAATTGACACGTATGAACATTCTAATTAAGCTAGCAAAGTGACTTCACCAACGTGAACATATGATTTTAGTCCAGTTTTTATATTTACGTTTTGGGATCTGAAAGACTGGTCAGTTCATACAATAACCTTTCATATCTCTATATACTTCCTAATCTTAAATATTCGTGAGCTTGGTTAAATATCCTATGCTTTCTTTACAATGAAGGCTTTGTGTTACACTTCTTTTGGGTAAAAAATTGAATGAATTATAAAGTCACTGTTATTCTTTAAACGATTTGGAGATTGTTATAACATATCCCTCAAATTATTATTTTATATCTTTTTAAAAAAGATTGAAAAAAAAAAAATCAAAATTAAAGGACACTTTAACTAAGTATACTTTCACCAATTCATGTAATTTTATGCAAATATGCCTCTGAATTTCGTTTAAAACAAAGAAATCTCAAGAAATCTTTTTTTTTTTTAATTTTTTCAAAAAGTTTGGAAAATCTTGAAACCGTTCCATTAGTTAATCCATGGAAATTAAAGGAACCTAAAGTTTAATTCATGGAAATTAAATAAACCTAAACTGAAGACGATTGAATGATTAATCCATGGAAATTAAAGGAAACCAAACAAAGATGATTGAGGGATTAATCCATGGTAATTTAATGAAGATAAATAAAGATGATTGAAGGATTAATCCATGGCAATTAAATGAAAATAAATAAAGATGATTGAAGGATTAAGCCATGGTAATTAAATAAAAATAAATAAAGATGATTGAAGGATTAAGCCATGGAAATTAAATGAAAGTAAATAAAGATGATTGAGGGATTAACCCATGGAAATTAAATGAAAATAAATAAAGATGATTGAAGGATTAATCCGTGGTAATTAAATGAAAATAAATAAAGATGATTGAGGGATTAATCCGTGGTAATTAAATGAAAATAAATAAAGATGATTGAGGGATTAATCCGTTGTAATTAAATGAAAATAAATAAAGATGATTGAAGGATTAATCCGTTGTAATTAAATTAAAATAAATAAAGATGATTGAAGGATTAATCCGTGGTAATTAAATGAAAATAAATAAAGATGATTGAAGGATTAATCCGTGGTAATTAAATGAAAATAAATAAAGATGATTGAAGGATTAATCCGTGGTAATTAAATGAAAATAAATAAAAGATGATTGAAGGATTAATCCATGGTAATTAAATGAAAATAAATAAAAGATGATTGAGGGATTAACCCGTGGTAATTAAATGAAATTAAACTCAACACGGTTGAAGGATTAATCCGTGGTAATTAAATGAAATTAAACTCAACACGGTTGAAGGATTAATTCATGGTAATTAAATGAAATTAAACTCAACACGGTTGAAGGATTAATCCGTGGTAATTAAATGAAATTAAAATCAACACGGTTGAAGGATTAATCCGTGGTAATTAAATGAAATTAAACTCAACACGGTTGAAGGATTAATTCATGGTAAATAAATGAAATTAAACTCAACACGGTTGAAGGATTAATTCATGGTAAATAAATGAAATTAAACTCAACACGGTTGAAGGATTAATCCATGGTAAATAAATGAAATTAAACTCAACACGGTTGAAGGATTAATCCATGGTAAATAAATGAAATTAAACTCAACACGGTTGAAGGAATTATCTATGTAAATTAAAGGAATCTAGACTGAAGACGATTGAAGGATTAATCCATGGATATTGAAGTGAACTAAACTCAAGACAAATATCTATTAGGAGATTATCCTTGAAGAATAAGTCTGAAATTTCAAAAATGTCAATTGACATTTTAAAATGTTTTGAATTAGGATTTTCGATATCTGTAACTTCTTACACTTCAAAATCACAACAATTTCAGTCCGTTGCACGACGTTTCCGAAGTGGCTTCTCCCTCGGTTTGTGAGGCGAATGCAAGACCCAGAAAAAAAAGAACGTGCCATTATTTTTTCTGGTTCTATCGCGTGGATGGTCTATTTTAACCCTCTCGGAAATGGGAACTACACGAAGAGCTCTCTGGAGTCCTTTTCTTCTTCTTTTATTTTCTTGCCTGCTTTTTATCAGAATCTGAGCGTGATGCTGGCAATATTATGTTTGAGGATCGAGGAGGACTTTGGGGGTTTAATTTAGAGGTTCCTGAAGATGCTATCGACGAACGCGAGGTCCCGGCGTGGCAATGTACCGTATATTAACGTATACTTAACAAAGTATCTTTTGTCATTCATTTAACGAGGGTTTACCCCGGGCGTACACACATTTCAATTGGTTTGTTTGTTTAATTAAAAAACAATGAGTATAGTTATATTTTTTGTCGTTTTTTAAGGAGGTTGCCGGGTTTGTAGATTTCACGCGCTACAGGTTTAGGAGAATGGTTAACTTAAGCTATTTTAGGAATGTTAGTTAGTCATAGAGTTAATTTAGACTAGTAGCAATGAATTCCTACGTTACTCATATGCAGTTACCTTTAACATCGTTAAAATGCACGTAGTTTTACAAACTGAGAAATTACACGTCTACGAAATCTATGTTAATTGCACTTGTCATAGACAAGGGATTAAATTCAAAAACCCGCTTAATTAAACCCATCACTAAACTCTTCAATTTCGATTCATTTAAATGCTAAAATAATTAGGTTATTTATTGTTTCAACTTGAAAAGTATTATTTAATAATATTTATTGTTTCAACTTCAGAAGTATTATTTAATAAAATTCATTCTATTGATTCAACTTGAAAAGTATTATTTATTATTTTCACTAAAAACTTTATAAACTTTCTTTACTAAGCAGTGAATTTTGAATGACAATTTGTACGAGTCACGAAACTGCTAAATATAAAAAACCCAATAAAGCCCAGTAAAACCCAAAAAAGCCCCAATAAAACCCGATGGGCAGGGTATTTTTGAAGTATGTCAAATACACGAATAGAAATCGGTGCATATTTTGGTGTCAAAGGCAATTTAGATTTAATGTGAAAAGAAGTTAGGTAAAATTTAATAATAAATAAATAAAATTCATAAGTTTGAAAATAAATGCAGAAAAACACTTTCGAAAAAAAAGGTTTTGAAACTGTCACGCTTCTTTTAGCTAAATCCATTCACAATATTGTTAATTCGTTCTTTTGAAATCGTTAATATTTCAATCGGTTTCACGCGGATCGCAATCGCATCAATACCTCGCTATAAATTTTATCTGATACCCACGAGTTAACAATGGTGGAACTTGATCTCCTCCCCGATAGTAGTACAGTAAATCCATATAATAAACCTCTTTCTTTAGTCAGTAAAAGAACTATAGCCCTTTACGTCTCTATTCCGAGTCTTTTTAAGGTTGCAAACTTAACTTAAAAGCGGCTAGAAGTGTATTACTTAAAAGATTGGCACGTATATCTCGCGAGAAAAAACGTCACTATGTGCAGAGAGAAAATTTATCGACCTAGATCGCTGGAAATTTCCAGGCTGCCGGATCGTTTCCTCGAAGTCCCTCAGTAACTTTTACAGTTCGTAGGTCCGTGATTGGTATAACGGCATTTTTACGATTTTACACCCTTCAAAACAATATCCACAGCGACTATACAAGGTGTTTTTGATAAGTCTGCCATAGTTTCAAGGATGAGTTCTTTGTGGGTTCTTCAACATCTAGTAGCTTCCAAACATGGGCTCCATAATCAAGAAAATAGTGACAAGTGAAGTAATTAGGAATAGTGGACAAGTGAAGTAATTAGGAATAGTGACAAGTGAAGTAATTAGGAATAGTGACAAGTGAAGTAATTAGGAATAGTGACAAGTGAAGTAATTAGCTTTACTTTACCAGTGTACTCACACTTCTACCAATTTGATAAAGGTTCAAGAACGTTCTTAGATTGAAGACTGTTGATGGCTAATATCATGTCCCACCCCACATGCATGGTGATTATTTCCTTGATTTAGCTTGAAGGAGAGAGGGATGGAGTGGTAATCACCATACCCATAACGTAAAAGGCTGAGCCAATATGGGAAATAGCACAATTTCCCCTATTGCAAGAATAGTTTATTAAGCGCTTGGACTAGTTTTTAAATTCACGAAGTGGGGGTTACTGGTCCTTGCAAATCTATAGGAGAACCATTTTATTATTTCGGACACTAGGGAGGGTCACTGGTTCCAAGGACTAGTTTAAAAAATACCCTTATTTCCCAGACTGGGCTGTCCCCTCATGTACGAAGTCCTCCCAGCAAGCTCAGTGGTTCGGTAGGGTCGTATAGTACGAAAACGTAGAGGATGCCCTCTGTGTCTTAAAGAAAATCTAGTTTTCATAGAAATCCAGTGGCTCTACACGGCAACACTTAAGAATCGACTAACGAAAGCTAGGGGTGTGCGCAAGGTACGCTGGGATACTTTCATTGCTGCTGGTTGCCCATCATCATTTCCACTATACTTACAACTTTTTGCCTAGTTTTAGGGGATATTCAAAGTTTGGGAGCCTATATCTCCGTAACTATATGTTCTTTGACCAATTTCACTCAGTTTGACCCTAAAAACACACTATTTCGTTTAATTTATGGCAGACTTATCACAAACACCCTGTATAGCATAGCCGAGAAGACTCTTTGAAAATAAAAAATGCAGCTTCGTTGAACTGCGCTATAGGTTCAGAGTGTCATAGCCAACTAGATTAGATAAAGCCCGTGCATACCCAGAAATTTCTTTTCTAAACTGGCATTTTAAGAACGCCAAGAGTGGCCGCAAGGTAGCGTATTATGGACTATGAATGATGACGTACGTCGACGACGATGACGTAGTATGCGCAGAAGAGCATGAATTTTATAAACAGAGCGGCTCACCAATTTAATTTTTTTTTAACGGATGCCGTTTACTTTTCGACATAATAAACGTTAAATATACAGGTTAGAATTAATTTTAAAGTAAAAATTTGTTTATCTACGTTTTAGGTTCAAATATATATATTTTAAATACGTTAACCTAGACATCCTGAGCGAAAATTTACGATATAGTCTAGGGCCTTGGTCTTAACCTTGAATGCATTTTTATAAATGGTTTTAAATTTCTTTCAGTATTAAAAATGGTTTATTGCTTTGTTCCAACTTGTAAAAGTAATGATTGGAATAAGAAGGAAGGCCGAAGTTTCCATAGAATCCCGAAAAAGGATGTTGACAGAAAGAAGTGGCTTGTTGCAATATTTGGAGTAGATCATGATGAGAGGAACGATGAAAATTTACACAATTCATGCGCAAGAGTTTGCAGTGATCATTTTAAGCCATCTGATTTTAGCATTTCAACTACAAGAAAATCATTACTGACATTTGCTATTCCATCTGTATTTCCCAAAGCTGTCACTGAAAGCCATTCATGCGAACTAAGTAAAGAACAGACAATGGAATCTCACGAGAAAAGAAATACTCAAATAAACAGATCACCATTATCAGGAATCATCAATGAAACTAACCAAGAAAATCTTAATTTTCAATCTAATTCTAATGGAAATCCATATTTATCTCCTCCTAAGAAAAAAAAGGTCTCTCGAATTAGTACAGTGTCAAAATGTTGAAGAAAAGTCAGACTGTGATAATATTAATCAGTATTCAACTCCAAGGAAAGAAACATTAACTCCTGTGAAAGCTTCAAATAGTACAAAAGTCAGATATGCAAGTTCCTATTTTTTTTTAATATTTGTGTGATAAATAAATTTGATTGCTGTAAAGTGAGTTGAAATAGTCAAAAGCAATATTGACGTGATTAAACATTATTCCTATCAATTGCTATTATATGCAAGTTTTTTTTCAAATTTTGGTGATAAATAAATGTATTTTTCATGACTAAGTTTTAATAGTGTAAAGCAATATTTAAGTGATCAAAAATTGTTCCTATTTGAAAATAAAGCTTTGCTTTAAACCTTAATCATGAGTACTTTTTATTTAAATATATTTGGTGTTCAATTTCAATTTTCAATATAAAAATAAATTATAGGACTTACATTTATCACTTTATAGACAGCCCCTTAATAAGTTCTTGGAATTTCAACATTTATGACCGACCCCCGAAACTCATAGTCCATAACACGCCATCGAGCGACCTACCGGAGAACTAAAACTAGGCAAGGAGTATGTAAAATATCTCCCCCTCTCCAGCGGGCATGCACGGGCTTTGACTAATCTAGTTGGCTATGAGAGTGTCTTAAAACGGGTAAAGCTGTACTTTTTTTCATTCTTTTTTATTTTGCAAAAGCTTGGATTTTAACCTGAAATAGCTATAGCGTACCAGCAAGCTAGCCAAGTTAGCTATGATGTCACGGATGTCTGTTACGTGAAGTGTAGTAACTACTTCATCTCTATGACCCATTTATTCTACTTGAAACAAGGCCAATTAAACCGGCAGTTCTCGGCAGATCTGAATGAAAAGTGCATACTGCAGGGGAACTTTCGAGCTTTATAATTGTTGTTAATCTAATTTTAATCTTAATTTTAAATCTTTTCAACTATTAATTAACAACGAAATTCCCAACAGGGATAATTTTAATTTTAGAAGTAGGAATGGAGAACAGAGTAATCTGGGCGCGTTAAAGTCCCGGACCCCCTTCCACGGGACGAGGGGAGGTATGAAAGAAGAGGCGGGTCATAGCGACAGAGGTTATAAGGAATTACGTATTTTTCGCCATCCTCGTCAGCAACGTCATCAAAACGTAGTTTAAATGAGCCAATAAGATAATTTGAACTTTTCTTTACGTGTTGGAGGGAGGACCTCTATACTGGGCTATGAGTCGGACTGAAGTAAATACTAACCGTTCTCCATTCCTACTTCTAAAATTAAATCTATTCCTGTTCCCACATACATATCTTTTTGTGTAAGGGATTTTTTAATGCTACCATCAAAGGTGAACTTTTTTCACGGTCAATTCAATATATTGAGCTGGTAATCCTCAGATGTGAAGCACATTTTTGAGCTAAAAATCAAGCATGTATGAAAACTTAACGCATGTGTTTACGACTTTGTACATTTGATGGGTAACAATTGAAAATTTGCAAACAATCTTCTGTATTTTATGAAAGTGAAAATTTTTTGGAACCTAACAGTAAGGGGACACTGTTTTCAGCAGGTCACGGAATCCAAAATATTGAATTGTGTGTTTATTTTTGGATCCTGTACTACAACATAACATAGTTACTTTTTATAGTAATACAGGATTTGATAAATTATGTTATTTGATATTATTTACATAAATTAAATAAAAAAAAAACATTTCCGGTGTAATACCTCGTGCAATGAACTTTTGACACAAAGTATGAAACCAAACTTGGCGCATGGCATAGAGTTTTTCACGATCTTACTTGCAGGCTAGAGTGCAGGGCTTGGGAAATACATTTTTATTACGAAGTTCGTGCTTTATTTTCGTAAATGGCTATAGTCACGAAAGAAAAACTCATGCTGACCCAAAGAGGGTCTAAGTTCCATCTAATGTACGTAAAAGAAAAACGGTTGGATTTCAACAGAAATACCTTGGCTCATTGTATTTATATCTGTACACGTACTTTCTGTAATATTATTGTTATTAAATGAATTACGGAACTCTTTTTGGTCATTTCCGTAAACTGTATCAAGAAACACAAGAGCAATAACAATGAAAAGACAAATTTACCTTGAGAGCTAACAAATTTTATTACAGTTAATAGCAAAATGGGATCTTTGTCGCCTGGGTAAACCTTGAGATATTCATGAAAGGCAAATTGAAACCAAAAATATAAAAGGCCATCGAGAGTAGAGACAATAATGAAAGTCAGTAATTTAAATTTCAGTCAACTAGTTTTAAATTTAACGGAGGTTTTTCTTTAAGTTTTTTCACCTTTCTGAAAGGTATAGCAGCTGATTTAAAATATTTTTCTAAGCAAGTATTTGCTACTTCTAAGTTTCCATCAAGCTAGAATTAAATAATGATTATAGCAATTAAAACTATGTTTCTATGTACTTTATTAAAGAAAATATGAGCAATTAAGTTTCCGTAATTGACGCTACGCATTAGGCTTCTCCGCATATCAGGGTTCGAACTAAAAAAACCCAGCCTAGAAAAACCCGCGGGTTTTACCCACCATAAAAACCCACTTAATAAAACCCAGCACCAAGATCTACAATTTTGATGAATTTGAATGCTAGAATAATTTCATGTTAAAGATATTTGTTGTTTCCACTTCAATAGTACCATTTAATATTATTTATTATTTTTTATGAGGCATTTTAAGACTTTTTTATTTAGCAGTTACGCTTGAATGACAATTTCAACCATGCACACAGCTGCTAAAGATAAAAAACCCAAGTACCCAATGAAACCCAGAAAAACCCAATAAAACCCGGTGGGCTGGGCTTTTTTAAAAAAACCGGTTTTATTTAACCCTGCCGCATATCACTGCAGAGTACCTCTATTGAACGGCTAGTACCACCTGATAGATTCGTCCAATAGAGGTAGACCCCAGTGCTTCGCAAAGAAGTATAACGAATAGTGTTCACTACAATATACTTTGGTTCTTCATTCTTCAATTCGGTGATAACTAAAATGAAGGTATAACTTCAAAACCACCGAACAACCCCAAAAAAGGAAGGGGTTATATAAATTATTGTAAAATTGTCTACCACTTTCAACTAGCATTGAAAAAAATTAAGAGCAGCTGAAAATACTTCCTTTTCAAAGGAACTTTTATGACCCTTTACCTAAAAATGGGGGTTTGTTGCTCCATATGGTGGGAGAACAGAATTATTCAAGATTTTAGTTATAAATCACAGCTAAACGGTCATTTCATTAAAACTAATTAGAACAGCGTGAATTTTTTACGAAAATTTATTTGGTCAAACATGGTTTAATTAACTCTATTATAACTTAAGATTAAGTTTGATTTTCTCCAATCCTTAAACATTTTCGAAAAACCAGCAAACTGTGCACGGATCAGATAAGAATCTATTTTCTTTAAACTTAAAAAAAGTAAAAACGGAAAAGGTAATATTCAATAGTTTACCGATATGAAAAAGCAAATCTCAGATGCTGCTTCTGGTAATTTAGTAGAGTAGCTTTACCTTTTATCTAAAATAATAATAAAAAATTGTTCTTGATATTCGCAAAATAAATTTTATATTGAAGAAAATTCGCCAGAAAAAGAATAAAAATGTACCATTACGTCTATACCGTAGAAGCACTAATATTAGACCTCATAAAATATACAGGGTGTTTCTGATAAGTCTACCATAAATTGAGGGATATGTTCTTCTAGCGATTTTGAGTCCAAAATGTAACTTCTATCTCTATTTTGCCACAGGGACACTGTTTTCGAGTTAAGATTGCTAGAGTATTTTACGAATGACCCCTTAAGTTTAATTAAGAAACTGAAAGACCATTATTTCTAATTTAATTGAGGGGTCACCCTTAAAATACTCAAATCATATATCGAAAACAGTGGCCCGGACGTCAAAGTTGAGATAAAAGTTACATTTTCGACTCAATATCGCCCAAAGAGCATCCGCCTTAACTTATCTAAAACACCCTGTATAACAAGGTATACTCGTCAAAATATGAAGCACCAGGATGTAAATTCTTCCATTTTCATAACATAGATTCTAGGGAATGAGTAGGCCTATATGTATCTAAATAGTATTTTATATAGTTACATTACGTAAAGTACTCATTCAAATGTATGCAAGCATGTAGAAAAGTAAACTTATGAAACTAGCACCTATATAAACAGAATACTGCCGATGTATATTGACTTAGAAAAAATAAATGTAGATTTTCACCATATACCTGAAAAATATATAAAGAATAATAAAGCTACTTGGCCGAAAACACGACGGAATCGCGGTAGAAATTGGTTCGACCGAATTTTTTGATGCCGAGTCCGACGGAAGTTCCGTTCCGCCGGGCCTAACTTGTGTTTCACCAACACTAGACCAATTATTGCTCTATTTTAAACGATATTCAGCTCATATTTCGGTTCATAATTTTTAACTTTCTTCATATTTTAAATGAAAAAGAATTGATATTATATTATATTATATTAAATTTATTTATAAACTCCTGTTAGCTATTTAAAGTTTGTAAATAAATATCTCCATTTCCCAACCCCGAATTATACACTTTAATTATAGATTTTGTTAATTTGTTTAGTGGCATACGTAAACTCTATGAAAAATTTAAACCAAGCGGAAATATCATAAAGAGCTATTAAAAAATTACCCTCATTGGCAAGGTTTTATAGAGATGATTGAAAGATTACCATGTTCCAACCTAATGTTATTGAGAAGCACAAATGTCGCAGGTATTTCCAAGTAGTCTATTCGACTTCTTGGATCTAACTAAGTAGTATCAGAAAGGGATAATAGAAGAAGGATGACACTCTGTATACTCTTAATACTTTAGTTATGTAATATGATTCTTCCCAGGCTCACCCTTTTTGTTTACTCTCCTACTCATCAAACTTCAGATGGACATCGCACCGTGGGGTGAATTCTATAACTGTTTGCAGTACTAAATCCTCAGCAATCAACCCACAAACCTCGTCTTGATGCGAGACAAAAAAATCACAAGCGCACCACCTTGGCAAATAGTTACGCGATAAATGGTTCCCTCATCATTAAACTATCAGCGCTTATGTGATTCGGTTTCGTAACCTTGCATGATCCAAATGTAAAATGATGTTGGGAAGAATCATGTTACAACTACCCCGCTTTTTCGTACACTTCTCTTGAAGAGAGGTATTGCATTCTTCTGGTAAACGCGCAAAATATTACATATAGTATAGTATATAACAAAATATAGAGGTGCTCAGTGATGCTAGATTTATTTGTCTTAAAAACCAGCAATTTAACGTTTATCGAAAGGTGATTGGCTCGAAATAAATGAGCTGACTGCTGTTAATTGTGTTTTGGACAGCTTTGAATTTTGTTCAAAATGCATGCAAATTGGGCTGTAACTCTGGATTCGTTATCTATTTTGACACATTCGAGGGTTGGGTATTTCTTTAACTGGTTTTGGGAGCCGGAATGACTAGAAAGGTAAATTTAACTGAGCCGTGCTGCATCTGATACCGCAGGGGCAATTGAAGAAAAATTGTGATTTTAAAAACAATGAAAATATCGACAGCAACAGCCTTACGACAAAGTGAGACCCAAACTGACACTATCGGCAGGAAATTCGAGTCTTAAAACCATCTCTATACAAACCTTGACATTGGTAAACAAGCAAAATCTTCCTAGGCAAATACATTACAGTAAACGTTTTCAGATGTGACATATGTTACACCGAAGGCTATAAGCTACTGAATACGTAAGAAACTTATCTTAGATGACAAACAAGTAAATTCAATATTTTCTTTTCTATATATATCTCTTGAAAAAAATCAGAGACTATGTCTCTTCTAAGATACTTTTAAAATGTGTACATTTCGGTTCACTTGAAAAGAAAATATTTTAAAGGCATATGTAAGTTAGCTGGAAGATTATTTGATTTCACAAAATTGTTATTGCCAGTGAATAAATACACTATGTGCGTAGTAACGATTCGGGTAATTATCGTTAAATTATATAAGTAACAGCATTTTTCGTGTAATAACCCCAGCTTTAAGTAAAATATATTATTTTAAAAATTATTTATTTTGTATAAATTTATATATCTAGATGACTGTCGCCTAATATGGCAGTATTGGCTCAAGTATTGGGGTCTTTCATCATAGTGAGTAGCGCGTCTTAGTTAAGTAAAACATTAAAATGGATAGACAAAATGTTTACTATACTCTTTATTAATTTTTACTTCGTTATGAAATTCATGTAATTTTTTTAATAAATAAAAACCTTTTCATTAGCCATGGAGAGTTGATAAATAGGAACAATTTTAATGAAGAGATACCACACGGCAATTAAATATGAATTACTTTATCCTATTGGATGTAAAATGTCGTCTGCTTTAATGTATATTCGCAAAGCTTTGAATACTGCTTTAATAATTCATAAATTTTAACTTCTATATCTAGGTAAATAAGTTTGTAAGTAGTCCTCTTGACTCGGAGAGGTAAAATATTGGTTTTTCCAACTTGTTTATTATCTGGACTGACGAAGACCCACGGGTCGAAAGGCTCGTGTTACTTTAATTTTAATGAAGTAATTATTTTAATCGCCGTGTGTTATCCCTTCGTAAAAATTATTTTTATTTAAAATTTTTAAATTAAGATTAAACTTTTCAGTATTAATTTTTTTTTCGAAACGAACTTCATTTGATAAAAACCTCAAATAAAACAAAAATACTCAATTCATAGTTTAACTACTACTCTGAAACAAGACTCAATGAAAGCTACACACAAAAGCGAGATTTTATTTTGAAGGATTGTATAAAAAAAGGTAAAAAACAGATTAATGGCCGTCCAATTAAAACCAATTGGCCATATGTCTAATCAGCGCCACTAGCGGATGGTCTGAAAACTACTCCCATAGAGTCTGGGTATTTTTAAGCGGGTTTGCAGAATTTCCGTCAGATGGCGCGGCGTTCGAGCCACCTGGCTATGATTCTGTAAACCCTCCTAAATATACCTAGTCTCTATGGGAGTAGTTCTCAGACCATCCGCTAGTGGCGCTGATTAGACATATGGCCAATTTAAATTAGCTTCCGAAGTAACGCTTGCACTTTCAGAAATGGGCTTTTAACGGTCTATTTTTAGAAATAGTTTTTAAATCTAAACATACTCTTTTGAGAAAGGTAGATTTGCGCCTTTAGGTGATGCGAGGCACACGTATAGGCGCTACATAATTCACCTATTTCAAAGATACGCTTAAATGAGATTCAAAAACACCTTTTTTAGCAGAAAACTGGTCTCTCAGATTTTCTATTCGAATTTGATCCCGAAAGTTGTACTTAATCGAGTCAAATGTTTTGATGCCCAATATCAAGTCAATTTTATTCGCAAATTTGTTTCATTAATCAATTATTAGGTTAGAGGGACAAAATAATCTATTTATTATTCTATGTAGAAGTTCTAAGTAACTAATAATCAACGTCGAGCCCAAACCGCGTTACCTTACAAGGTTGAAAATTTGCAGGTACGTTACTCTTAAGTAGTAGACACGCACAATGAAAGCTTTTTGTTATCCGCCGCCATATTGAAAAATGGCGACAAAAAAACGTAAAAACTTTCATTATAGAATAACGTCCGGGCGTTTCAACCGATTTCACTAATATTTAATACACTGGTTCTCTAAATCCTATGAAGAAGTGATATCTAGTTTACTAGGGAGAAGGTATAAGATGCCTAAGTATTCGCGCGCCATAGTCCCAGCCTCCCTTTTAAAATACAAGGGGGGACGTAAAAGGAGGACAGGCTATTTCGCCTCTCCTCAGTCGTCAGTAATTTTCGTCATTCGCGTCGCGCTGACGTGAGTATTCAAGAGCCAATGAGATGGTGGTTGTAATTTAGAGGCGAGGATTAACTTCGGACCTACGTTTGGAGTGGAGATAAAGCGGGAAATGTGGCGAATTTATATCTTCTCCCTAGTAAACTAGATATCACTTCTTGATCCTATAGATGGGCTTTAGGCCTTCTGGGGCTCGTTTGGCGCCATCTTTTAACTAACAATAATGCTATGAATCGCAACGTTGGGTGATTTTGATACTAGTAGTACACGTAAGTATCCCTTAGAGTGTTTGAAGTCTCGTATTAATCTTAGGATTGGAAGTATCTAGCGAGTGAGGAGTGAAAACCTCTTTAAAAGGAGTCGAAAGTCGATCGTATCGTGCCTTTTATTTAATGCGGCCGAGTCACGAATAAGCTAGCAATGATGTTGGGGTATATTTGGAGCTATAGGGATAAGGAGGCGGGGGATAGGTTAAGCCTAACAATTTAAAAATAGCTTCGGGGTATACCCCAAAATATCCTACTTCCTATAAACGAAAAAAAATGAAATGCGTCAGAATTTTTAAATCGTTTATGATGAGATTACCGCTATGTGTTATTGTGGTAAAATGGGCACCAATTTGAGATACAAGTACAGTTTTAAATGATCGGTACAAATAATTCTTAAATTGGGTACGAAGGGTTAAAGGGATATTGAATTATAAAATAAATTTTTATCGATTCATCTACAATTTAAAAGACTCATCTGCACAATGAAACATCCAGGAAATACCACCGAATGATTTAAAAATTCAAATTAGTTCGAGATTTCATGGGTAATTTGAAATTAGCAACTCCGACCAATAACGTAACGACCTGGCATTTTGTTAACAAAATTCCCAAGGCACGATCCATGCCGAAAGAAATTTAGAGCGAGATTTGAGTAAAATTGCGATTGGTACTAATTCCAAATTATCTATTAAATCCGAAACTAACTTGATTTTTAAAATCATTCGGAAGTAATTACTGGATGTTTCACTATGAAGATAGGTCTTATAAATAGAATCGATAAAAATTCACTTCATTTTCCTTTAAAAGGTTGATAAAATTAACCAAAACATTATCTGTGATTTAATTTAAAAAGTTTTGCTGTTTCGATAGTAGGTCTGAAATATTTCATGCGAATTTTACAATTCTTCCTTATTTGTATTTACCGAATTAAAACGTTTGCATAATAAGATCTAAGCGTAAATATTGCCATGAAATACCTATCATCTAGTTGGCTCAATTCGAAACCTTCAAATACATCGATAATGCTAAATATCAAATTTTAAAAGACCTAAAAAATAATATCGGTGTCTTGGGTAGAGAGAACATACAGGGGCAAAGACCTCCATGGTATTTCATTGAGCCCCTGTAGAAATGTTTAACCCGCAATGCAATAGTGTTTTATGAGTATCGACCCAACAGGAAAATAACGGAAAAACATTTAGATTTTAGAGGTAGTACGGAGATTGAAAAATTATCTGGTACAGGAAGCATATGGCCCTAGGCAAGTTGTTTTGTAGGTAATTAGCGCGAGATTCGGTATACTTATGAGGTATCATGGCTGCAACTTTAGTTCCACTAACCGGCAGTTCTATAAAGCATTACAGGGGGCACAAGAAGTTTGCACTATAACGCGTGAGAGATAAAGTCTCGTGAAAATTAACTGGTTATATTCCAATTAAATAAAGTTTTAATTATGTATTTTCGTACTAAAATTATGTAGAACTTTTGTTATTGTTACTAATTCTAAGGGGGCGGTACCAAATGTAATTTTGGTGAAAAAGACGAAGATAAGTATTTTTTTTCAAATAAATGATGTATAATCATGTCTTTAAACTGAGAAAATTAATATCTGTTACTTCAGCCATTTCATTTTGGTCCCTTTTCATTTACTTTTTCTAGTCTTTGTCCACGAAGACAGTTTATATTAATTCATAACTGGTGTGCTCATAATTTTCAAAACGGTTTTGGTACGCTAAAAGTAGGCATAATCTTTGTTTAAATTAAAATATTGTTAACCACTGATTTTCCAACACAAAAATCTTATTTTAAATTGGGTTTCAAACTCTATCACATGGTCTATTGCATCATGAACTAAAATATAACTCAAATCTCTTATAGCGCTATAGAATTTGCTATTTCAAAATTGTAGTTTCATCCTCAAACTTCTAAGCGATGAAGGCGATTCCTTAAACTATTTTGCCGCGATACTGATATAAATTTTGATACAGTGTACGGTAGTTTCCAACGTGCTAAAGGATTACATGCTAAAAGAAAACGTATTATAAATGATTACAAAATAGACACTTTTCTAATATACTTTGAGGAGGCCCAAGGATGGCGAGGTAAGATATATTTAAAAACTAAAAGATTGAGAAGGCTTGGGTTTTTTACGCGCTGCTAGAGATAATAAGTCTGCTAAACCTTTTTCTTTACTTCATTTTTTTTCTCCCCATCCAGCCAGGACGCTCTTTTTCTCTTGTCACATTTAATTTATGAAGTTTTTGCAAAGCGGGAACTAGTGAGCCAGCTATATCTTAGATGAGTAAATAGGAGTTGCCGCGTATATTTTTCTTCTCTGGGATTCATTTAAACACAGTATGCTGATTTTGCTGGGTGACTGATTAGACATTTAAAAAACATACTCTGCAATAGAAATGTAAAGATTTAAATGATAATTAAATACATAAAGTTTTCTCTTTTTTTTCTTTTTGAACTACACTTGTGCCAAAATATTTGAGTCTAATAAAAGCAGAATTTTCAATCTAGATAGTAAATTTAACCTATGGGCTTCTCCTACTCGATTCGCCACTGATAATTTTTCTCATGCGAAGATTTAGACTTTATACTTCAAATCTTTCAATATAGCAAGTTCAATTTCTTAGTTAAGGGTTTATCAATACTAATTGGAATTCATACATATCTTCTACTTGAAATCTTTAAGAGGCCCTTGACCCCATAGTAATATCTGATTGAAGGTAAGGGGAAGGGCTTAAAATTTAGTTAAAACACCCACTTCCCCTTCCCTGCGTTTCACTGGCTATTCACATATATAAGACACCCGTCGATCCTAGGCGTACTCTTTCAGATAATTTGTTTACATTCGGGTTCGACGTTAATATGTCGCGGAGGTCACGGTGCAGGACGTTGGCTATTTCAACGTCACGTGGTTTCTAATTTAAAATACATTATGTATGACGTCAGGTGTGATTGTTTCTACCCCTACTCTTCTTTATTTCAAGCAGAAGGCCCAGAAAATGGCCTGTTTAAGATAAGTAACTTCCGAAACGGTCGATTATAACTTATATTTCAAAATTTATCCAGTAAGAACTTAAACCCAAACATTTTCTGCCATCATGAACGCTAGATCTCTAGGCTAGGGACCGGAAAACGGGCGCCTTCCACTGTACAAACCGAGTTCTCTCTAGCATAGCATCGGGGAAGGGATGGGGGATGTGAATTTGGGAACACTCAAGGCCATCCAGTCTCTTGTGTTTCTTCATAAACTTTTTTTTACAAAGCAAACGTGCTACAGAGAGGAATCTATCCCGTTTACCAGTCCCTTTAGGGATCCAGTGTTCATGTTGCTATAAAAATGGGAAATCTGCGATGAAAAACGACGCCGGAGGTAATTTCTCTAAGGACAAACTATATAAGGCTCCAGGGAGAAAATGTATGTTGGTTTTTTAAAAGTCGACATAGTTTAAAAATATAAAATATTAAACGGAGAAGAAAACGAGCTCGTCACTTTCCATTTACCCGCAGATAATTTCAAGCTACACCTCTTCTTAAACGTGCATGAACTCTGAAAGCGTCCGTTTCACTTTAAGAATACAGTACATCGTTAAGTTATCGTCTATTAACCAGTAACAAACTGGGATGATAACCCGTCGATATTCTTCTCATTATATTCTCCTTTCGGATGATTGGGATTAAAGAGGAAGGAAGATTTATGAAAATATTCAGTGCTTGAGAATTAATTTTGAAGAAGCAGATTTTTTCTTCTTCTTCTTCTAAGACTAATCCATTATCATCATCATGCTGATATACAGTTAAGAGATGATTGGGGGAAAGCTACGTCGTTGATTAGTCTCAAACTGATACATGGAAGCTCGGAAAATAGAAAGAAGATCATTTACTAAACTTGCAAAGGCCTTTCTTGACCTTGAGCTTAATAATAAGCATTTTAATTAGTAGAGGATGAAGGAATATTTATACTATATATCTTTGGGATTAAAGTGTTCGAAATATCTTCCTTCGATAAAAAATACTTTTGCCTAATAATGGGTTTAAACCAATCACTAAAATCTTTAATTTTTATAACTTTATATGCTAGAAATACCTCTTTTTAAAGATAGTTTAAGATATCTCTTTAAACTTCAAAACCTTCAATTAATAATAATTATTTAATTTAATTTTTTTGCTAAGTAGTGACTGTTGAATGACAATTATTACAAATCAGTTTACAAAATAGGATGGGCCAAGTTTTTTTTAATAAAACCGGCTAACTGTACAAAAAAGTGTGGGATAGACCCTCACAAAACTTCCTTCAACAAGATCAAACTTCAAATAATTTTATAATTAATACAGATAATCCATTGATTTTTCCAAAAATCGGCTTAAAAACCAAATTTGGGATTATAACCAAACTTTGATTATATTTCTATTATATTCGAGGATACATATTAGAGAGCTTAAGAAATTGATAAAAATACCTGTCAGCATTTTAGGACTTGGATATTTTAAGTTTCGAGCCGCCAAAAAAAAAAAAAAAAATCACTTATACTTTTAAAATTTATTTTCAACTTATGCTTAACAAAAGTAATTTTGACTTAATGAAACTGAGCTGTAGAAAGTCTAGACTGCCTCACGTCTTTAAAGAGATGTTCATCGATAAATATCTTAACTTCTGTATTTTAATCCCAGGTTATAAAATATCGGAAATCCGCGTTGGATTAGGTTTTAATCAAATTTCATCAAATAATACGTTTGTAAAATATTATAAATTATTAAGTGCAAGCAAGTTGTAGTAATTCCAATGTGATCCAACCATAACGCGACTCAAGGTATAATTTAAAGTATTAAAGTACACGCCTATAAAAATGCCGAAGGAAGACATTTAGAACATTTGCTATATATATTGTTTATTTTTTGCTTATTTTTAATATCAGCAAAAAATCCTGCAATATGTTGCTACAACAAACTTCTGACCAGCTTAATTATGACTGACATTCGTCGAAAAGAATATTTAGTTTATTTGCGTATGCAGAGGTTCTATTGAGATCACCAGCTGTGTAGAAGTATCGAGACTAACGACCTTTTCAGACCATAAAACGTTTTCACTTAATTACACGAGTCAACTCTAAATGAGTAAATTAGTTTAGTGGTGTGAATAGAAAATGGATGAACTAAATCACCATGAGAGATATGGTAAGAATAAAACTGATCAGTGATATATTTTTGTCCTGTATAGTAGAGTCAATTAAAATGCCGCATCGTTTGACACTTTATCCACCATTTACAAAGTGAATTCCCAATAACCATTCTGCATTATATCTCAAATAATTATAATTACGAAGGATAATTATTACGGAGCGATTTAGCTTTAGCACTTTAAAAATAAATACCCCTATATTAATCAAAACTGTCTTGATAGAACCAAGAATGAGGTTATCACTTGACTGAAGGACCAGATACTGATTTTTTAAAATTAAAACTGACATTATTAAATAAAACAACATCCCATTACTGTATTTCATTGAATAAACTAATTATACTGATAACCAATTCAATCCTTGTCAATTATTATATATTTTTAGATTGAAATTACATTGAGTTTTGCAGAACTTGCATGGTTCAACCCACTTGCCACGATCGAATTCATTCTAGATTTATAAATCCGCCCTATAAAGCTGACTATGAGACATACATAATTCAATTCAGTTCTACACTATAAGAGTTGAAAATATTTCACGCGATTGAAAATGGGGTTAATAGGCAATCGGAAAAATTCAAACAGAATAGCGTCTCTTTTTCTCACCTTGCCGGATTGACGAGGTACACCAGGTAAAAGAGCAAGGAGATGAATAGGGTGGTAAAAGTCGAAAGTTTAGAATGAAACCGTTGGCATTTCCTCGGTAGTATCTCAGTCGTAAGCTTAAAGAGTCCCTCTTCGGACGACGTTAGAACTGTTTCAGTCTTCGAACCTCGCATCACATTTTGTCACAACCCGACAACTGTCCGATGACCCGTTTTATAAATGGCAATGGTGGTGGTAGTGGTCTTACGAACGTGGTGGTCTATGATGAGCGGTTTCACAAGTTCCCGACTATATTTCCGGCACGAATTACGTTCTCTATCGTTTAGAAATAATCGTAAGAAATAGTAACCTAGGATAATAGCGAATTTGGATAGAGATTGCTTAAGACAGAATCATACTGCGTCAAAGACGTATCTTAGATATAGGATAAGAAAGTTGCGGATTACTGTTTTAGTAGTTTAATTACGTCATTTGAGTTAATAATAAATGAAAAAAGCGTTAGAGGCTCGGTGATAAAACAGCTTATTAGGTGAGATTATACAGCATTGCATTAACTAACAATTGGTTAGGTAGAATGAACTTTTCAAGCATCGAACAAGTTGAAGTTAAAATGTAAGGGCTAACGTTTTGAATAAAACCATTAGTAAACTGCCAAAGGTTTTATACGAAGAGTGAGTGCTACTAGATTTCTTAAGAACCTTGCGTATAGGGCATAAATATGACGCCATCAATCTAACTTATTTTTGGGTAAAAAATAAATCGCAACTTCCGTACAGTTTAATATCAAATTATAGCTGTCTCATTTCTCTATCCAAATCTGAGGAGTGCAAAAACCTTTCAGGTACAAAGCAAGCTTACTTTATAGGGGTGGAGTTAAACTCGATTTCGAAATAAAATATAACGACAGCGAGAAAACTTCACATTCCAAATAGACAGCGATACTTTTTCTTTCCCCTTGGCGATTTCCGTCCCGTCTCGGACCTTTCTTAATTCTCTCACGATAGTTGTTGTCCCGCATACGCCCAAAGTATTTGACCGTCCGTACAATAGTTCCGGTATCGGTCCTGCACAACTATCGTCTGGAGTTCTAAATTGAATCTTAATTCGCTCATAAGCTCTCGCGATCGAATTAACACGCGTTTTAAGGCACAAGTCGGCGTTTCTATGAAGAAAAATCAGTTTTTATTCCCCTGGCGTTCACGAAGCACGCGAAAACCTTTATCGAGTCTGTCTCGAGGTTTGAGCGCGCGCGTCACTCTACACGGCACGAACTAACACTAACGGTCTCTCTATCCATAACGCCAGAGAGACTGTTCCGTTCTTCTACCCGGGACCGTTCCGAGGGAAAAGGCAACTAAAGGCAAGTCCTAGAAAAGAAGGCCTAACATTTCCTAGAGAGGGACTAGGAGAAACTTACAAGGGGAAAGAGGGGCCTGGCGCTGGAGAAAAGAGTTTTCGGAGGTAAAAAGGCCTACATTTGCGCCGCCTGCTGGGTCGAAATGAACCGACCGACCGAAGCAAAGGTTCTAGGGTTATCCTTTCAGGCTGCCTTGCATGGCTAGCGGTCCTGTATAGGGGTACGGTATGGTAGGTACGGGTCAGAGACTGTAAGGGGGTAGAAACGAGGTCCAATATTTGAGGGACAGCTTGACGGGGTAGGGCGAGGGAGAGAGTTTAATGCCCACCCGGGTAGTTATTGGGTACCTCTGGGTTGGCACTCTTTGCCAAAATTCTTCAAGATATGGGGTTGGAGCGAAAATGTTGTATCATGTCAAAACCTTTGAAACTTGAGAGCAGGAGCGTTGTGAGTTAGAAAAGGTAGCAGATTTTAAACTCTACTTTTGGACTTCAAATAAATTGTTGTCCTTATTAAGATTTCAATACGTTAAATGGAAATTCTTGATGTAGAGCCAGGTGAGCTGTATGCTAACGTGTTTTTAGAAAATCAGTTTAACGTGGCACGCTCCATGTTAATTTTTCACTCATACATAGCTCATTGCTAATTTTCATCTTGCACAAGGTGTTGATATTAATTTTCATGTAAAATTCAAAACACTTTCAGCAGTATGCAATCATTCTTTTAAGTACTTCAGCAGAATGTCCTACTCGCAGCCTGATCATGTTTTTCTTCTACCAATGTTTTGCAAACCAGTTCGTTAGGTTCGATGTTAGTCTCAAATTTATGCAATTCATTAACTTAATTTGGACTTAAAATTTATTATCACTAAACTTTCTTTACTTTGGGGCAAAGTTTCATTTTCAAGAATGGAAATAACTTCGAGGAGTCGCGCTTAACTCAATTTAATTTCAAGAAGTTTAAGAATCCAAGTAACATTCTGCATATCACTTTGATTCAAAGAGTTACTTGTCCCCCCAGTTTCATGTCACGTAGTCTTCAATATAAAAAGTAATAAAAATTCCACTTTTTGAACTGAATTCCCCCAAAAAGTAATCATCATCGACTTTACCACCTTTTGGCTCTGAACTTGGTATAAAATGCAGCTATTAATGAATGTTTGTTGGCTTTATGATATTGATTTTGCAGCTAAGCATTCTGAATTATGAATCGCCTTTTCGCTAACACTAAACCACGTAGTCAATGCCTTTCTTTCAAACAAAGTTCAATACAGGACCACCAAAAAAGGGATTAGGTGTAAAAAAACGTAATAGGATCAAATAGGCGTTCTACACCGCGAGAGACTACTTTTAATTACAGAGTGTCTTTAATGAAAAAGGCCAAAGGCGGGCGGCTAGTGGCCGACATTGTACCAACGTATTTTCATTAAATTGGGAGAAATAGATCCGTAAGCCGATCACACAAAAGCGATACAGCCGACTTAAAAGGTATAGTCAACGAGACGCGGAGAGCACTGTATCATTTTACCAATAAAGGAGTGCCTGAAAGGTTGCGAGAGCTATAGCTTGAGTTAGCCTGTTAGGTCTATACGTGCCAAAAATAACTGAAATGCTCTTTGAAAGTGCGGTCTGATTAATGGCAATGCCGGAGGTGATTTCCAATTTAATTTAGAAGATTGGTGATGGAGCGTGTGCATGGGGCTTATCAAACCAAATGCATTCTGATTGAAACTTTATAAGCTCGATAACAATAAAGTTAATATTATTGGAATATTTATTGTAAGAGAATATTCTATTTGTGGTCACCCAACATAACCGCGTTCTTTCCCAACGCTATCTCGAGAATTGCTCCATTTCTCAAAAATCTTTCAAATGTTTTTTCAACGATATCAAACTATTTTTCCATATGTTCTTTCAACGATATCCAAATATTTTCCCAAATGTTTTTTTCAACGATATCCAAATACTTTTACCATGTTTTTTTCAACGATATCCAAATACTTTTACCATGTTTTTTTCAACGATATCCAAATACTTTTCCATATGTTTTTTTCAACGATATCCAAATACTTTTCCATATGTTTTTTTCAACGATATCCAAATACTTTTCCATATGTTTTTTTCAACGATATCCAAATACTTTTCCATATGTTTTTTTCAACGATATCCAAATACTTTTCCATATGTTTTTTTCAACGATATCCAAATACTTTTCCATATGTTTTTTTCAACGATATCCAAATACTTTTCCATATGTTTTTTTCAACGATATCCAAATACTTTTCCATATGTTTTTATCAACGATATCCAATTACTTTTCCATATGTTTTTTTCCAACGATATCCAAATACTTTTCCATATGTTTTTTTCAACGATATCCAAATACTTTTCCATATGTTTTTTTCAACGATATCCAAATACTTTTCCATATGTTTTTTTCCAACGATATCCAAATACTTTTCCATATGTTTTTTCAACGATATTCAAATACTTTTCCATATGTTTTTTCAACGATATTCAAATTTTTTTTCCAGCGATATCAAATAATTTTTCCAGCGATATCAAATAATTTTTCCATATTTTAACATCTAAATTGCAATATTTTGTTTTCAATAGTTCAAAACTATGTCCAATCTTATTTTTATATTTTATATTTGACAAAAATATTCCAATTACGTCTTAATGTTCTTGAAAGAGACAAAAAATCCATATATTTTGATGGCCAGCCTGTAGTGTTTATGAAACAATTTTTCAGGGTTTTTCCCAATAAATGTACAGGAAGATATGCGCGAGGGGCTAATCACTATCAAAGTCCACTGTACACCGATTAAGGATTACGTGTAATCATTTTATCACTATCAAGGGCAGAGCTTTTAAAGATTAAGAGAAAACCATTCAGTACAGTCAAAGGAACATCCATTACAACTCAGACTACCTAACCATGGACAGGAAAAGTCGTGTTAAACCCGCGTTAACAAATGGCAATACGTAGCACGTGCCCTCACGCGCCTACCGACCTCAATTTATCACCGAATTTTACTATTTTACAAGAGTTTTGTGATAATCTTGCGACATCCGCCGCCACAGCGCTAGCGTCAGGCTTGGCTCTAAGCAAACGTAGCTCCCGATTCAGTTGCCTGTCCATGTTTAGGTGGTCTGAGTGACCGGCCCCTCAAGCTAAATTTACATATTGCGAAACACAACGCCTAAA
Source organism: Phalangium opilio (assembly GCF_054372755.1). Lineage (NCBI taxonomy): Eukaryota > Metazoa > Arthropoda > Arachnida > Opiliones > Phalangiidae > Phalangium > Phalangium opilio. The sequence goes on along the minus strand of NW_028324158.1, from coordinate 5,004,008 downwards.
CTTATCACAATGAACGATTACTTACAACAAAAAAAACGCATTTAAAGCTTGTGTTTTGAAAAAAAAAAAGGTATATAGTATAATAACGAAGAAATACCCAAGGCTAGAGTGTAAAGCGTCGCCTCATAGGCGTAAAATTGTACAGCCAACTTCATTGAACTGGGTAGATTGGAAGCGGGAAAGCGTCACTTAAATATTTAAATAGCAAACATTGGTGGCGTCATTTTCAGCGTGTCACGCAAATGTAGACTTTATTGTATTCAAAGGTTTCTACACGAAAAGTTATTATTAGTAGCTTCAGATTTAAGGCTGTACGGCCTTGTATCGATTCGTGATTTGGTTAATTAAGTTGACTTTTTCTTTTGGCAAACATACATGAATATCTTTGCGTATATTCGTGTAATAACTCCTTTTCTGTTTAGAAAAGTTGGTCTAGTTCAGGTCGCTATTTATCAAAAAAAAACCTTAGTGCGTAATAGTAACGTCCTTTACATACATATTAGAAATTGTATCGGCTGAAGAAGGACCACGGTCCGAAAGCTCCCGTTATTTTAAAGTAATAAATAAAATTTTTATTAAAAATCCATGAAGTAGCAGTCCTTTTATAAAAGAAAACAACGAAGTAACGTCCTTGTAAATCCACCTTATTCCCATTCGCATGAAGTTAGGCTTTGCGCGGAATTCATGGGGGTGAGTAACGGGAAGAAATTAGTCTGTCGTCCGCTACAGTACATATTTTTTGGCTTTTGTAGCAGACGACAGACGAATTTCTTCCCGTTACTCACCCCCATGAAACGCGAGCAAAGCCTAACTTCCGGCGAAAGGGAATAAGGTGGATTCTCGGCGTTCAACGTAAAGTGCTTCAATTCAATTCAATTTGTTTATTTACACTATATTAACAGCCCCACTAGTTTGGGCTGTTCGTTGATAGTAAGTCAGGAGTTTTATGTACAGGGTGTTCGAAAACACACTTCGCGTTTACCACCCCCTTTATTACACACTGTATGGTCCCTACTTTCGCTCTGAGACACCGAGTTAAATTTTCTCACAATTGCCTATCAATTAATCTATAAAAGAATCTCGCTAACGTGAACGCGGAGAAATCTTGAATGTCCTTAAACAATATTAATTTTTTTGAGTTTGAGATTAAACTCTTTATAAATTACTAAAACAAACGGAAAGGAAAACATTTATCTTCCAAAGTAACGTAAAAATTCATACAGTAGCCGGAAGTAGCTAAGAGTTAGAACGAGAAAATAAACGAAAAGCCATCCATAAAGAAAAACCAACAAGGAAGATATAAGTACGGAATATATGATCAGGGTTTTAAGATTAAATGGTTGTGAAATTCTCTTAGAAAATTGTCTTGTCTGCCAAGAAGAATTAAGAGTAAGAATCCGAGTTTTAAGGTAAATGTTTCACTCTGAAGCTTCGGCGTCATGACGAAAACATGATTTGAAACTCCCAACTAATTTGATGAGGGAGAAACTTTTAGAACTTTAATACACCCAACCAACAAATCTTTTGAATTTTTAAAACGGCTCAGCTCTCGTTCTCGGGTTTTGAGGCGAGAAAGGGATAACCTGATTGGCTTGATTTTGCCATGCGCAGAACCAGTTTTACCCAAAGAGTCAGACTCGAATCCAATCAGAAAAATAAGAGATTTTTTCGTCGCTCAACGACAGATGGTACTACAGTCAACCTTTTAGTCACGTGATCCTATCCCTTAGATGGAGTCGAGACCAAGCCAGCTTGTTTATTTGTTGGTTGGCTCTATTGTACTTAATCCCAAATATCAGTTCTTTGTTTCCACTTTTATGAGCGTTAGTGTCTTTGTTGAAATAAAGTCAAGACGTCAATTGGTTACCAAATAAATATACAATGTTTTCTGAACAAAAAGTGCCATTGATCTTTTTGGATTTAAAGAATGATATCATGCAAGCAAATAAAGAATCAAACATCAGAAATATTTTCAAGGTTATAATGATGTTGATTTGCGACCTTGGACTTGAATGAACAAAATTTCGCAATGAATTTGCAGCAATTACATAAATTAGAAGTATACTGTTCTGTAAATGTGCTACATCTCAACAATGAGCTATTCCACTATAGAAGTGGCTTTTGATTGAAATTATGGACACTGTAGTAATAAATATAATTCAGCCCTTCCATTTAGTAACCATGGCCTATCCGTAGTTGGGATATCTTGGGGAAACTGAGAAGCGAAGTGTAGACGGGTAAGCAATGATGGAGAAAGAGAGAAAACATGTAAGGAAGAAATAGAAAGATGAGCCTGACACGATAGAGGCGGGGATGGCCGGCTCGTCCGTTTCCTTTATCTTTAAGTTGGTTACCGCGTACAACATGCCTTTCGACTGGCCACGAGACTATTTCAGACCGTTCGACCGCGGAATGACCATTACCGCGCAGTTCGATCCCATTTCCTAGCCAGAGCTGGCACTTTTTTCGCGTTAGCGTCATACACCCCCTCTCAATCTCCATCTTGGGCTATACTACGCTTCACGCGGAAAAGACGAGAGATGAAGTTCGCACCGTCCTCTACCAATCACCTTACAAATGTTAGATATCTCCCTATTAGCTATCAGCTCGTGGCCGGTGGTTTTCTCTGCAAAAAAAAAAAAAAAAAAAAGAAATGACGACGAGCCATGGGTTTCCTAACGTGCATGGATATGTCGGTTTCTGAGCAGGAAAAAAAACTCTTGTCAGGATCGGATCCTTGTCATATATAGATTGAAGGGAACGGACTATCAGACGACGATTTGTAACTATTAGGTAAGTGTGCTTCTTATGACGTATGATGAAGGGTTGTTTAGGGGTATTTATTTAGAAGTATTTTCGTTAGCAAAGTGGTGTATTACAGTAGAGATTTTGTTTAAAAAATTTGAAACCGAGGATTATAAACTATTCTTAAGGCTATACTAGTTAGTTTTGATTACAATCAAATAGTGTCTAGTGAAATATTTTGCTTCAGGCTTTTGTGATGACATTAGTTTACATTGCTTTCATAAAGATTTTAAGAAGTGTTCCCACAAACTCTCGGTAGTTTTTAAGCAGTGTTCCAACAAACTTTCGGTAGCTTTTACATAGTGTTCCAAACAATTCCATCGGTTTCATATCGTCAGGTCCTAAACAGTTATAGGATACGCACAAAGCAAATAAATTTCATAGCTTTTAGAAAACATCGTTTATGAAGTTGCAGAATACAGGTTTTTATTAACTTTCGATTTCTTAGAAGTTGATTTATGTAAGTCAATTGCTGTTCAAATCCTCGACTCATATTTATAGCATTTCAGTAGGAAATCATTAAATTAATGTTTAAGGTTAATCGGCTTTGGGAGTACATAAATTACAGATAATTTAACATCCAGTACTAAAACTTACTATTTTATACCATGCCTTAACTTTAGTATCGTATTCTAAATAAACACGATTCACTAACAAAAGAAAAATCAAATTCAACTTAATGTACCAAATTGCATGACTTGTAATCCTAGACCTAGCGTCTAAAAACGTATAATTAAAGGAGAAGTTCAGGTAACGTAACATTATACCTTAAAAGAACGGCCTTTTTCTAAATATAAAAAGAAAAATATAAATAACAAATAAATAAATGACCTTATATTACAAAATAATTACCATTTAATTAGTCTTGAAAACGAGGACTACAGCGCCGCCATTTGTTTAGTGGCGTCTGCTAAAACGAACTTCTTAACCCTGCGGTATTGGTTGAATTTTCAAAGGCTGAGAGAGGCAAGGGTAAGAGGATCTTCTAGCAGAAGCCACTAAACCAATGGCGGAACAGTAGTTGTCGTTTTTTTTTAAATTAAATGCTAATTATTCTGAAATAAGAGACAATTTTTTTATATATATTTTATACTCAGGTATAATCAGGGATAGATTTAATTTCAGAAGTAGGAATGGAGAACATAGTAATGTGGGCGCGAGTCCTGTACCCCCTTCAACGGGAAGGGAGGGTATGAAAGAAGAGGCGGGTCATAGCGACCGAGGTAAAAAGGGATTGCTTAGTTTTCGCCGTCCAAGTCAGCAACGTCATCTAAATGTAGTTTAAATGAGTAAAGGTTTCGTTACGTGTTGGAGGGAGGGGCTCTATACTGGGCTATGAGTCGGACTGAAGTAAATACTAACCGCTCTCCATTCCTGCTCCTAAAATTAAATCTATCCCTGGTATAATGTTATGTTACGTGAACTTTACCTTTAAATATTAGCCTACATAAAAATTACGTATTCGTAACTGCTCCTCCATTTCTAACACAACATTTAATAACGCGATCTTTGGGTTTTAAGACGGCCTAACTACAACGGGGAGTTAATTATACTCACTATTCCCTAGGCCGCGTATACTAAAATAGTAAAAACGCTCCGTGTTTAAAGTATTAGGGTCGAAATGTAGGAAACTTGGCGACTGCATAATTAAAGCTCCTAAGCCGTTTAAAGCGTGGGATTTTAGGATTTCTAGCCGCACACTACAACAAGCTACTCAAAAACGCGCACTTCTTAAAAAGTGACAGACATACTCGATCAAAAGCGGGCGCTGGAACTGTCCTGGCCCACTATCACAATAAATGAAAATGAAAGAAGGAATAAAAACTCCGAAGTTCCTCGTAAATCCCATTCACATTGAGATTTTAAGTTAGAAAAAATATGTTTTACAATATTTCGTAGCCAAAGAAATCGGACCGTTTTTTCACCCGATAATTGACAGTTAATTGAAAATTTCTTGTTGGTATAAATAATTTATTTTAGCATGAAGAAAGTTCCCATGAAGCCATGTGGATAATACACGGATGATGGGGGAGGATGACCAATCTGAGATAAATAGGTGCGCTAACCGTGGAATGGCTCAGGTTGCCCTTACCGAAAAAAACCGTCTAAAAAACGTCTTCAGCCCAACCTAAGACGTGTTTTAGAGGTGGTTTTTTCGGTAAGGGTGGGTGGGACGCCAAAAACTGGCGGAAGAATAGCCGGGACGCATTGGTAATTGGTTAAAAAGGGCTACAGACGAACCAATTAAAATTGAGTCCGACTATTTCACCCCATTTTTGACGTCCCACCCAACCTAAGCCGTTCCACAGTTAGCATGCCTATTTATCTCAGATCTTTTTCCCCCATCATCCTTGAATAATATAGCAATATCACTGGCAGCTTATAGAACATTGCATAAATTCCTACAGAGAAGCAAACACACAAGAGTGAAGGCTAGCATCTAGGATTATTAACCGCGCCAAAAAACACCGCTAGATGCAATAGGAAGTCTGACGTTGCGAGGGTTATTACTGAAGTTGACGGCTTACTCGTTTGTGTTATTATCTGCATGCAATTGATGGACTGATCTATTCACTGACTACAAGACAATAGACCCAACCAACAAGTCTTTTGAATTTTTATAACGGCACAGATCTCGTTCTTGGGTCTTGAGAGAGTAAGGAAAAACCTGATTGGCTTGATTTTGCCATGCGCAGAACCTGTTTTACCCCAAGAGTCAGACTCTAATCCAATATGAAGAATTAGATTTATTTTCGTCGCTCAACGACAGATGGTACTACAGTCAACTTTGTTAGTCCATTAGATGGAGACGAGACCAAGACAACTTGTTTATTTGTTGGTTGGGTCTATATGCTTAAAATTTAATGTTTTGATCGCCAATAGAACAACAAAAACCTCATGGCATAGCAAAGTTCAAATTTAAATATTTTTCTTATTTTGTACGTGACGCTATTTTATCAATGCTTTCTTTACTTCTATCTTCAAAATTTTAGCTCAATTGTTCGTGCTCTGAAAACAATTTGCAATTCACCTCGATTTTTATAAGATTCGATGTGAAGTAGGCTATGGAGAAAATTCAAGTCGTTTAGCCACGTGGGTTTCTATTCCTTGCTCAAATATTTTGCAACCATCATGACGGGAAACGTCTTTGTCTGTGAGTGCTTCGCGACTTTTGGAAAACGCCCGGAAGTGGCGTGAAAAGAATTCATCCTCTTCCACTAAAGGTCGTTCAACATACTTCAGTGAATTCGTACAAAGCTGAAAAGGCTTGAATTCTTGGCAACCCTTCTACCGGCTTTTTCTTATTTCTTCAACTATGTTTCATTAACTAAAAAGAGTTTACCAAAGAGAGATGGAACTCGAAAGGCATTCATTTACACGCCAAACACAAGATGGAACTAGGGGAACTAGCTATGAAGGCAGTTGCAATATTTTCTTGGGCACCTTGTTTTGAAGAGGATAGAACGAATTCCTATCTTCCATGACGTAAATTACGTAAAAAAGTGGTTTATTGCTTTGTGCCAGCACCATTTGTTATCACCTGAATTTTCCCTCCATATATTGTCTAGCACGATTGACCATTTTAACTCTTCGCCAAAAAGATGGTCACACGTTTTGAGAGAAAAAAAATGGTGTATAAAATAACAACGGCAAATTTACCAATGTTGGCAATCTAACCAATTCAAACAGCTTTCAACCAATTGTAGCATTACATGTCCCTAATTTAAGGACGCAAATTCCCGCGACCATCATTTGAGGACAGTATAAAAGTAAATTAACGCGATCAGCATTTAATGACAGTAGATCAGATCAACATGAATTTCGTTTCCGTTTTGCTGTGGTTTAAGGATCTTATCTAAATGCGCTTCCCTTTTGCTGCGGTTTAAGGGTCTTATCTAAATGCGCTTCCCTTTTGCTGCGGTTTAAGGGTCTTATCTAAATGCGCTTCCCTTTTGCTGCGGTTTAAGGATCTTATCTAAATGCGCTTCCCTTTTGCTGCGGTTTAAGGATCTTATGTAAATGCGCTTTTATTTTCCTGCGGTTTAAGGATCTTATGTAAATGCGCTTTTATTTTCCTGCGGTTTAAGGATCTTATCTAAATGCGCTTCCATTTTCCTGCGGTTTAAAGATCTTATCTAAATGCGCTTCCATTTTCCTGCGGTTTAAAGATCTTATCTAAATGCGCTTCCATTTTCCTGCGGTTTAAAGATCTTATCTAAATGCGCTTCCATTTTCCTGCGGTTTAAAGATCTTATCTAAATGCGCTTCCATTTTCCTGCGGTTTAAAGATATTATCTAGGCATACTTCCACTTATCTTGTTTAAGTATCATAGCCATTTTTCCGCTTCCCTTGTTGAACGATAGAATAAAAACATGCGACACCGCGTCCCTCATTGAAGGACATTATCAACTGTCCCCGTGGTTGTCAGGGACAGTGTCAATTCATGTTTCTTTGTAACAACTAAATACGGTATGCACAACCTAAACGATCTAATTTAGAACGCCAAAAAGGTTTTGAAACAGACTCGAGCAATTTGCTTACACAACAAAACGAAAGTATATTTTCGAAACAATGTTTGCATAGACATTTTGTTTTTCATTCCCCCACCTTTAACTCGTTTTCTTTTACAAGAAATTTGTCGTTCACCCCTTTCAAAAATAGCACTACATATTTTTAAAGCAAAGGCTTAAAATAAAAACTCACATTTTATACTTAGATTGCCGAAACTCCACCGTGCAGGAAGAAATTGAGGAAACATAATGCCGTCCCGTGCTGTCAAATGGTCTAATACAAATTATGCAGGCAACAGTGTATTCGCGGTGACAAGTTATCGACGTGCACATTTGGTTTTCTCGGTAGATTTTAACTCGATGAGTAAATTTGCTAACACGCAGCCTATTGACGTAGCGATTACCGACAAATGAGGTTTAAGATTCATCCTGGAAAGAAATAGCGGGATTGATAGTGCTGACATAATTTTTTTTTTAAATTCGGAGATACTTCATTCTTAAATTAAAAAGTACATTTTTTTCATTACTAGATTTTTTTATCAATATATTTTTTTAAGCTATGTCGTTTGGATGTATACGTCACTTTTTGGTCTATTAGCAAGTGACGTACACTTACCAGTCTACCCAAAGAGGATAGAAAGAGGGGGAGTAGAAAGCTTGGCTGTAGTGTTCTCGCTTTGAAAGTTTACCTTTGTGCGCGCGCATCTTGCTCTGCCCTCTTATTGGTTGAAATACGGTGAACCGGATATTAGGAGAAAAATATAACAAATAAATGAAAAATAAGAAAATCGAGAACACCCAAAATGCCTTGAAAAAGCCGCTATGGCTTCAACTCCCCCTCTTTGGTCTACTTAATAATTTTATGGAAAGTTTTACGAAAAATACACCATGGTAATTTTTTGGAAAATCGTTCCAGAGAAGATTTGCACTTTATAGAAAAAAGATCATGTCCTACAAAGTTATATAACCTTAATTACTAATATCTTATGCATAAATGAGTTTTAACATCGTGCCAAGAAACCCACATATCTTGTACACAACTAAACTTATGACATACATAACGTACTGCCAAGAGAGAATATAAGTTTTTTGCCTGCAGTAGTTTTAGGCGAAGGCAGTTGCTTTTGACAAGTCAATGGAAAGGAAAAACTAACAGGAAAACATACGATACTTCGGCTAAAAGTTACTCTTCTCATTAAATAAACTGTTTATCAAAGTAAAATATTGCCTTCCGATACAATGCCAACAAAAAAGAACACTCGTTTTGGAAGTTTAACGTGAGCTTTTATAGACCCAAGTTTCATTAAAAAATATACGGTATATAAGATAGAGTGTATGTACAAACAATACAGGGTGTTTCTGATAAGTCTGCCATAAATTAAGTAGTATGTTCTTGTGAGATTTTGAGTCGAATATGTTCGTAATACATTTCCGGGTCTTTCTGCTTGAATTAAAGAGGTGTAGAAATTGAAACCCTGACGTCAGGCATAATTTATTTGAGCTTAGAAATCATGTGATATCGACGCGTCGCAACAGAGTTTACATAAAACATCATAGACATTCTAATAACCAATGAAGTGCACGGAAGGAACAGCTGGCGGTTTAATAAAGTTTTAGCCCTTCCCTTTACATTCAATCAGAGGTTAGTATGGGGTCTATGGGCATTTAAATATTCCAAGTGGAAGAAATCTTTGTATTCCAGACTTTACTTGTATCATTAATCCATAGATTTCTTCCGCTTGGAATCTATAACAGCCCATGTTCTGGGTCTTTCTGCTTGAGTTAAAGGAGAGGAGGTGCAGAAATCGTCACCCCTGACGTCATAGTAATGTATTTGAACTTACTGTAACGCTTTTACTACTACCAAAGGCTTATGGCTGCCAAGCGTTAGCATTCCTACTACTACTAACTAAAGTTTAAGGTCTATTGACATAGCTAGCGACCTGCGCCGCGATTCCCACAACCTATGAGCGCCAAATACAAATATAAACAAATTTTCTTTGCGTGTGCTGAACGAGTAGACCTACAGCAATCAACCCACACACCCTGTCTTGACGTTGGACAGAAATCAACAAGCGCATGTGCCTAGGCAAATAGTTAAGCGCTAATAGAGTAATAACGAGGGAACTATTTATCACGTATGTGATTCGGTTAGCAACCTAGCTCCAAATGTTCTGATGTTGGTAAGAATCATGCTACAACTACCCCGCTTCGTGGTACACTTCTCTCGCAGAGAAGTATTATATACTTCAGCTACTACTTAAGATTAACGTCCCTGACTTCTAGAGGGCTATGTATTGGGAAAGCGGTTTGGGCTGTGCTGTGTTGATTATCATTCATTCAGGCAGGACTTTCGATTATATAGAAATAGAAGATAAAGATAAGAAGGTATCATTCTAACAATTCGTGTAACACTTTAGCCGCTCTTTAATCGGTTAGGAAATACTTCTATCTGATGACAAGAACGAGAAAAGATATCCTAGGCCTCTCTCTTGCACGCGTCTAAAAACTACGGAGGAATGATCGTTCAAAAACAAAGAGAAGTCTAGAACTCACTATTCCAATCTAAAAATACAGCCTATACCTAAGTCTGGATCTATATACAGGATGGGTTAGCTATTTGAAGCCAATTTCTGCGGTTTATTCCTAATCTCGAAAACGAAACAGAGGTAAAAGGATTTCCATATAAAATAAAATTGTTTTAGATGTAAATTATATACTCTGAAGAAGGAGATTTCAGTTATTAAACACTAGCTAAAACAAAACTACGATATTGAATAAAGCTATGCTTAATTAGGGGTTATTCGTAAAGCTGTAATGATACCGGCGTTCATTACCGTCTTAGTAGTTAGGAGTTCGCCTCTGTCTGAACTTTGTGGAACGTCCAAAACTTACCAGGCATGGTGTTATTGATAACAAAACCAATAGATTTGGTCATGCAAAATCGGTGACGAATTGTAACCGTGGGAAAAGAAGATACAACAAAGGGGAAAAACCACTTTCTCGAATATAAGATGTGTAATTTCCAAATTAATGCCAAATTAACCACCATCTCCGCAAGACTTATATATGTTATTAGAAATGTTAGAATTTGAGTGTGCTTTGGCTTTGCTAATATCTTTAACATAGATGAGGTCCAAGAGATGAATACGCAAAAAGTCGAGAGTCCCAGTACCCATAACGACATTAAAGTAAAAGGTACGGCCGACAATTTAGACTACTTCGCCAAACTATTACTAAAAAAATGTCCTGCAGTAACACGGCTTAATTAGTGTTAGCTTCTGCGTTAACTGTTTTACATTAGTAACGTTTGATTCAAAAGAGAAATAAACCACCCCTCTTGAAAACAAAGTAGGCTTCTGTTTCCAATTCCACAACAAGTATGAATTTAATCATAGGCATCCATGAATGTCGACTGTAGTAATCTCACACATAGTTTTAATTTATCCCAAAAACGCTTATCGAGAGGTAAGGACAAAGAGAAGGTAAGGCTGAGCTCCACAGTCAAAGAAGTGAAATTTAAAACGCTATTTATTTTCAAATGCGGCATTATTACAGCGATTCGATATTCATGGGTTGTTTGTTGTAAGGCAGTTCATTAGCCCGTACGTATGGAGCCAAGAGTATTCCAATAAGGAGTAAAAAACGATGTTAATCGCCAAGAATTGTGGATTAAAATCTGTTAAAAGAGCTTTATGAAGCTCGCAATAAGCTTCTTCAATGTAAAAAGGGGGTAGGCAACCCTCAGTACCGGGACCTATAGCCGTCTCTGCGCACTCTCAAGAGCGCAGGCGCCGAAAAGCGAGGTGGAAGGCAATGTTTTACCCCCATATCTTTCCCTTTTAGTTGCATATCGAAGAGGTGCATTCGGTTAAGAAATAAAACCTCGACCTCCGTATTTTGAGTTTCAAGATATCCTGTGTAGGAGTTGCAAACTGCTGTGTTTAATTTACTCCTGATAGAGCCTTATACGCGCGCGCAGTTGATGAAGTATTTTATGAATCGCTCCCTAAATATCTCCGGGAATGTCTCTATACCTTCCTTTCCGACCGTCCAAAATAGAACTCGGGAGAGACGAAATGAGGGAGAGAGAGCTCAGTTGGCAGCGATATCGGTGAGCGAAATCCGCAAAGCTAGCATCCAGAAGAAGCTGAAGCCCTTTGGCAAAGAGGACTCACGAGCAAAACATTCTACTCTCTTTGAGCTATGCTTCTCAAAAAAACTCAAAACCAAAGAAGAAGAAGAAGAAGAAGAAGAAGAAGAAGAAAGAAAGAAAGAAAGAAATTTTCAAAAGGTAGACGCGCAAAGTAGGCTGAAGAGGTAGACGAAAAAGCAAGTTTCCTCTCGTGTATCTTTACACTTACTCTTATCTAGATATCGTAAAAAATATACTCGTGTTTTGATAAATAGATGTAATGGAGATTTGAACTAAGGGGCGTGCCGCGTGGGAGGTTGTCCAGAATTGAAAAATCGCTACTCTGTCCAACTTTCATCGGGCTTTCTTGTTCAGCAATGAAAAGCGAGACTCTGCGCGAAAGCATGTGTTACCAACACAAACTTACCCTTAATATTCGTTCATAAGCTACAGTCACGCCATCTCGTTCATCCTTCGACGAACTACATTAGTTTCGGAGATGTTCGTAAAATTCTTGTACAAACCTATGGCGTGTGGTATAAGATATGTTTCATAAGTTTGTCACTGGTTATTGAGAGCTTGTCAGGAAGTGACGTAGGTCATAGATTCTCGTAAAGCGATGCCTGGTGAGGCACTGCCAAAGTCTTAGTACAGACTAAACAGGAAGATGGACTGCAAAACCGAATGTAGTCAATTCTCGTGTCGTTCTCGAACTCGCTATCAGAAAGTCTCTAATATTACAAAGTACAGGTAGTGTCATACTGATGGAACATATCTTATAAACATATGATGAAAGAATCTGATACTTTGAAAGACGGTTAAAAACCAATTCAAATGATTGAGCACCATGAGAGAAAAAGTCACTATGTTTGAACCCATCATGTTACCTTTAACGGAAAACGCAGACCATATGAAGCTTTCATGTCGTAACAGCTGGTGTTGGTCTAATGTCATCCAAATTTATTAATTAAAAGAATTTAACCACCACGATTCTCTTTTAACCCATTTTATCTTTATTTATTTTTTGGAGAAGTATAGCAGATTCAGTAATATCAAGAAGTTATATCTAGTATCTCAGAGAGAAGGTATAATTTCGCCAGATTTCCAGCTTTATCTCCAGTCCAAACGTAGGTCCGGAGTCAATCCCCGTCTCTAAATTTCAACCAGCATCTCATTGGTTCTTGAAAACTCACGTCAGCGCGACGACGCGAGTGACGAAAATTACAGTCATATTTTCTGACTGAGGAGAGGCGAAATAGCCCGGCGCCTCCTTTTACGTCCCCCCTTGTATTTTGAAAGGGGGACTGGGACTATGGCGCGCGAATACAAAGGCATCTTATACCTTCTCTCTGAGATACTGATATAACTTCTTGGTAATATTGAGGGCAGAGTGTCCCTTTCATCACTTATCTCCAACTGCCTTACATCTCTCTGTAACTCTATTTCAACGAACACTTGACTCCAAAACACCTCTAAAATGTAGTCCACATATAAGAAACTTTCAAACATGGTTGTACACGTAGAAGTATAGAGTTTCGAAAACAAAAAGTTAAAGGGCAAGTCTCATTTAAATGGTAAAATTTTAAACACGTCATTAAACATGTCTGCTACTTCGTACGTATAAATACAATAATAAGTTTTCAATAATATAGAAAATAAATCCTTGAATACCAAAAACAAATTTTATCCAATAAAAACCAAATATTCCAAATTTCGCGTACCTATCGGAAGTTGATGTTACTTCCCTGTGACGTAGAAAAATCTTATAGCTAAGCCTGGCTTGAAATTTTAGTCAAGATCATATGTAATTATGACGGAGATGGGGAAAGAAAATCACAATAGATTTTTTGGGTGAACTGGAAAAATTTGTATCTTGGTGAAATTGGACTTGCCCTTTAACTAAAAGGTAGACGAGTTTCTCAATCCGAAAAAAGGAGGACATCTTTTTTTCGTTGGTTGAAGTAAAAAATAAAAAAAAACAAGTTGGGAAACTAAAATAAACCTCTCTCAGTCGAGACGAGAACTATTTACCCACTTAAGAGGTTTTTTTTTAAATAAATAAATATATATGATATTAATTATTTTAATCGTTAGTAATTTACCTTAATTCTATTTTAATTGTTTTAAGAAACGTTATTCCTAAAATAATTTTAAACATAGCTATTGTTGACGTTTGAATTCTAGCGTATGCCTCTTTAGAAACTTTTGGAAATTAGGGGTATATAAATTTGCCCATTCCAATTTGGGAGGCAAGACGTTTCTCGTAACCTTAGCTGATCACCGCGTACATCTTAACCCTAACGATGATAATGGAGTAGTAGTCAATATTGCTTTCTGTGAACTGCGACCGCGGTACGGATATTGCGAACACGTTTGCTCCAATTTGTGAACTTCAAACGCGGACCGCATATTTCGAACACGTTTGCTCCGATTTGCCAACTGCGAACGCGGTGACAGACATGTAGACAGAAAGACACAGACACACAGACAGACGTCGGAGAGGTAAAAACTATTTCCGAAAACAAAATTGATTATGAGAACTGCTTTGTACCAAGAGACACTTCCAAGATATGTAAACGCAAAGAAATTCATTTTCACTGGATTAGACTCATAAACAGGCTCTGCGATTAACGACTAAGGATGTTATGCAATCTCTATGCGGGAGAGCAGGTACATGTTTCCAACATCCATTACTTTTTTGTTTATCAGTTTGAAATGTGGTTTTCGGAAAATGTAAACCTTCAATTCAAACAATATTGTTATTTAAAACAATTTCTTTGCATTTTGAGCAGCGCTCCAAAATTAGGTCAATTGAATTTTACCATAGGCCTCGTATCACCTCAAATACATAAACATCAGGCAATTTTTAAATTCGATTTGGTCCCGATTTAGAATTTTCTATTCCATTTAATTAAATTTTTATTGATATCTGTCAAATCATTGGTGCGAAACAACATTTGCGACATTGTGACAACCCCATAATCACGTCATTGGTCCTGACACAGAATTTTCAATTCTCTGTAATAAAAAAAAATTTGATATCATCGGTGCGAAACAACGTTCGCGATATTGTGATATGTCACTAAATTAGGTCAAAACTTATTATACCGTATTTATGCAGTACAAAATGATATTAATTTAATATATATGCAAATCGATTGAAAGCATCAATTGCTTGAAAATAATGATAAATTCACTATAATTTACAATCGATTTGTGACTCTATATGAAACAATATATTTTAAATAATGGACTTCTGGAAAAACTCTAGTTCAAAGAAAGAATACATCGATTGGTATTGGAATCTCCTAAAGAGAGGCGCTAGTTCAGATTTATGACGATAGCGTCGCTGGAGCTTGCCCAAAATTTCAAATCTACTTTCACAAAAGCAGTCACCGATGCAGCAGCTGATTACAACTCCTATATTTATTCCCATTGAACATAATATAGTGGGCTATTTATTCTTAATTCAACGTTTCAACTGTGTTTCCGAACGAGCATCATTTGTCTTTCAAGATATCTGGGTTTGGGTTTTGAAGTTAAAAAGAGAAAATCATTTCTTCCACATTGGCCTCGTACGTCAGTCACGGTTATAGTCTGGAAGGAACCCATGACAAATGAACGTGTTACTTTATTACCTCTTTTCCCGGTACATAGATAACTACCAAGCAAATCACACCCACCCACGCTATACCCAAACCATAGTTAAGTTTCGTACAATTCTCCAAAACTCTCTGCCTCTCCCAATCCTTCTCCGAGTCTCTCAATCTTCCCTGAATAGTTCCCTAAAGCAAGGCAAAGGCACTCGATTCGAGCTCCCTCTATGGCTAACTTAAGGACAGACTAACACCGGCGCTTGCGCATTCAACACCCGCTCGCTTCTCCGAGCTCAGTAAAAATATCCCTTAAGGTTGAAAGCACGGTGAAGAACACCGTCCCAGAGTTTTATTCCTTACAGCGCGAGATTGTCTAACGAAATTCGGGCATGGAATGGAACCTACGTACCAAAGTTTTACTTTAATAAATTATGGATTGGTACCGGAACATTCGAGGAGGCATTTTCCTGATACATTTCTTGTTCATTTTAGGGTAAGTTTACGCTCTATTTACGTTCGGAGTAAAGCGGGTTAGACCCGGGATTTTAATTCTATGGGCAGTCCGTCGTCTCTAGTTATCGATTTTTACAGTCGCTAACACGTAGGTTGAATCGCATCTCCATACTCTGTAAGCGAGACAGCCGAGGTTTCGCTTTGGGGATGACTTTTAAGGCAAAGGTCCGCGGTACAAAATCGTCATAGACAATTAAGTTACATTCAAATCCCCCATTGTTGAATATAAGGAGTCAAGAATGGAGAGTTTGTTTGGGTTTGATTGTAATACACCGTATTTACCATACAGGAAATGTCAAATACCACGTGGTCCAGATCAGCTGGCAAACGTCACAGATATTCTAAGGACGATATTGGATGGGTATGATATACGGCTTAGACCTAATTTTGGAGGTAAGTGAAGCAATCGCAATTATGCATGGTTGTTTAATAAAGGGGTTTGGTTAACTTGGGTGTATTTGATGTTAGTTCAAACGACGGTACATTAGAAATGAATCCATGTACTTACAAAGAAAATGGTATCACGCGTCTTATAACAAGGGCTAGGGTATTTCGCAATTTCATCGTTGATTTTAGGTCGGTTTTAGGCCAGAGTGCATGCACCCAAAAAGCATTTATCCTATCTTGAGAAAAATTGAATGTGTAGGAAAACGTTTTAGTTTTATGCACAGTATGAACTGACGTTATCGTGCTTTGAATGCGATAGTCCACGCTATTAACGAATGTGAACAAGTCTTGTACGACTTACTGGTATTTTGCCAACCATGTGAAAGGTATCAAATATTGCGGTTTTCACTTTAGTAACTTGACAAGTTGAGTGCTGCCGAAAGAGTAAGGTTTTTTCTGGTCTAGATCCCTCTTTATTACATGACCTCTGGTTCGGTAAAATATAGCTTATATGATTCAAACGATGAGGACGAACAGAAAGCAAAAATAGGCAAATAGTAACATATCCTCTAGTCTTTTGCATTTCTAATGAAATTGTGGAAGGTATGCTTAATGAAAAGTCGAGTTGCTAAGGAGGGCGTAGAAGTAGGGCGTAGATTAAGTCTGGAGCCGGAAAAATTGGGTAAATAGCGGAAAAACGACGATATTATACAACCTTAATCTGAAAACTGCTGAGTGAAAACTTTGTTGGGCCTTGCTTCACATTATGGCAGACAACTGAACCGAGCCGTTAGTTTTAAATATATGATTTTTAAGACATAAGTTATTTGATGAGACATTTATACAGCTTTTACATGTTAGGGTAGCCTCAATGCAGTTCATAATTACCCATAAATTTTACAATTAAAAGCGAGAAAAACCTGCGAAACTTGCAGCGTGGTTGCTCATAACAAATCAAGGCACGCGTATAAACATACAGTATACTTATATATACATGAGTATAGGTCTAAAGGGTGCGTCATTGTGATGTATTAGCCCGAAACAGAGACCATCGCCAGTCTTGACTTCTTTTGTACACGTAACCGTAACCCAACTTGATTTAATAAAGAAAATCACAGTAGGTCATATCTCTGTCTAATCAGTTTAGATTTAGACTAGAAACATTTAAACGAAGACAGAGCAGCAGACCCATACTTACAGAGAGTATTATATTCTTATGATATAAAACCAAACCTACTCGTGCCTATGAACCCTCATAAAATATAACTCTATTCATTTTAGCTCGAGATTAGAACCAATTAAACCTAGACAGAGAACCAGTCGAATGAACAATGCCTCTACAGCAGACCCATACTTACAGAGAGTATGATATAAACCAAATCAAAAATTGTCACGCGTATAAAGATCGAAAACGCTGAATTATTCTAAAAACGCAAAGCTCTATTACTTTTAAAATCAGGTCAAACCAAAAGTGGGCCAATATGAAAGAGTATTCCAATTTTTAAGAGGTTCT
This sequence comes from Phalangium opilio, assembly GCF_054372755.1. Classification (NCBI taxonomy): domain Eukaryota; kingdom Metazoa; phylum Arthropoda; class Arachnida; order Opiliones; family Phalangiidae; genus Phalangium; species Phalangium opilio. Next base: position 4,986,547 of record NW_028324158.1, on the reverse strand, counting down.
TGGCTCAGTTTTTCAAAATATTTAAAAAAATGTCAATTAGTTTCGTGACACCAAGAACAGCTCTCGAATATGTCCGCAGTCACTTGGCCTGGAGAATATCCAAATGTTAACGATGATAAAAACCAATTTCAAAAATAGAAACAAATCGAATATATAATTTTAATTCGTAAAAAATTAGTCTTGGGTCCTATTTGCGCACGCTAATGGCCTTACTTGAAGTGAATATTATTCTTGAACCAGTTACGCTTCATAAACATCAATCTAATATATTTTCAAATTAGTTGTAAACCTATAAAATGCGTTTAGCTAATGCTGTTTAGTGGATAGAAACAACATTATTCAGCTAAATGTTTTTCCCCTATATATTAGCTTCTCCCTAAACCTAGTTGAACACTTCTACCAGCGAGAAGATGGATTTTCATAGGCGCGTGTTGAGGAGCGAGGGAAAAGAAAACAAGTTGGGAAACCAAATAAAAACCTCTCCGAGTAGAGACGCAATTAAGAGTATTTTCTTAAAAAATTAAATAAATAGAATTGATATTAATTATTTTAACCGTCAGTAATTTATCTTACTTCTAGTTAAATCGTTTTAAGAAACTTTATTCCTAAAACCATTTTAAACATAGATATTGTTGACGTTTGAATTCAAGCGTATGCCTCTTTAACAGTTTTTGGAAATTTAGAGTATATAAGGCGATTGATAAGAAAAGCCGCAATTTCGTGAACCTTTGGTGGAAGCCCTGCCTTTGGGAGGTTAGACGTTTCTGTTAACCCTAGCCGATCGCCGCGTAAATCTTAACCCTAACGATGATAAGGGAGTAGAAGCTAATATTGCTTTCTGCGAACACGTTTGCTCCGATTTGCCAACTATGAACGAGGTGACAGACACACAGATACGTCCAGTGTAATACTTCTCCATGACGTCATCGTCACTCGGAGAGCTAAAAATGCGCTTAGCTAGTGCTGTTCAGTGGATTGAAATAAACGTTATTCAGTCAAATAAGTTTTCCCGCTACGCACTGTCTTCTCCCTAAACCCAAGTGCAAAATTAGAAGCAAATTTCAAACTCATTTAGATATCTGCTTCTCGAAGGTTTAAAGCCTGAAAACACGAAAATCTGAATTTGAAGCTGTTTTGAAAACACAGATTTTTGCTTCAGCTTTTGGCTGCTACTAAGATTAATTTTTAATCAAGAAAAGCTTGATTGAAAACGCGCCTTAAGACTATGTACCTTTAAAAATCAATAAAATCAAACCGAAATAAAACGGCTTAGAACGACGAAACCAATCAACCACAAAAAAAACAATAATTATATCAGAAGTGGTTATCGACGATAATACAAAAGATATGTAAAAATAAATCTACATTTATATAAAAACACAACACTCGAGGACACGCTTTCCCAAAATTGACCTAGATAAAATATTGAAATAATCTAGCGGAATCCGCGATATCGTAATGATCTATAAGGTTAAGGAGATCTTTGTTCGATATCTCTTTTCCATAAGAACTCAATAAAGATTGGCCCTCCTGGCCAAAGACAAAGATAAGTATAGCCTGAACTCGAAAGACCCAGGGCGCCGACCTGGCATATACGCGGCATCAGAAGGGGATAAAAGAAGAAGGATGACACTCTGCATCCGCTTCATACTTTAGTTATGTAACATGATTATTCCCAGGCTTGCCTATTTTGTTTGCTTTCCTGCTCATCAAACTTCAAATGGTCATCGCACCGTGCTAGGGTGAATTCTATAACTGTTTGGTACTAAATAATTAGCAAACAACCCACAAACCTCGTCTTGACGTGGGACAAAAATCCAAAGGCAAATAGTTAAGCGGTAATAGAGTAATGATACGGGAACTATCAAACTGCGTTTACACGAGACACTGAACCGTTTTGATAAGGCCCAATCCTTTTTGAAAAATAATATCTGCATTTTCTCGTGAAATATCTCTGCTTTTAACAGCATAGTATTCTTGTTCCACCTCAGCAAAACGGTTTCAAAGTGTCTCTTGTATACGCGGCTTTAATCGCGTACGTGATTCGGTTTTGTAACCTTGCTCCAAATGTTAATTTGGTGTTGGGAAGAATGAATCATGTTACAATTACCTCGCCCGCTTTGTGTATGGTACACTTCTCTCGAAGAGAAGTATTATACACTTCTGGCGGTACATACCTAGACATACCGAAAGAGGGGAGGCTTTTGAATATTTGAAGGCCCTTATAAGAGCTAAGACTAAGGGCCCGTGAGAAACGCCAATAAACAGGCAATAAAGAGCGTCCGTCGCTGACTCTGAGAGAAAAAGGGTCAAAAATCAATTATTCATCGGGCTTAGTCCACAAGGGAAAAACACGAAAGAAATCTCCAATCCAATCAATGAATCTTAAGACGAAGCTTTAAAGCTTGCCGCGTACCTGTCCGATTGGCTTAGGACCGAATAAAACATCGAGCTATAAGCAAACATTTCAAAGTGCACCTTTTAAGCTTTCCAAGTCAAGTTTGGCGTGGATAACGTGTAAACATAACTTTTAATGCAATGTAAACGAAACGGGAAAAAGTGCAAGTTTTCTTAAGGATTTTGGATGCAGGTATACTATAGTTAAAATATTCCGGGTTCAATACACAAGTCAAGCTGCTGTATGAGGAATCAATCATTTTAGCTAATTTTGCATTTGTTTCAAAGTATAACAAAGTTTCGTTAAGTTTGACAAGTCAAAATATACCTAGATGTTTACGTTTAATAAAATAGATTACCTTTCCAAAAGAGGTCAAAACTTGCCTCCTAATTAAGTTTAAAAATACATTTTTCTCATTAAGGTGATTAGGTGAAACCATAAGCTTATAAGATATGTTTCATAAGTTTGTTACTAGTTACTGAGAGCATGTCATGAAGTGACGTACATGAAACGTCATAGATTCTTTTAAAGCGATGCCTGGTGAGGCGCTGTCAAAGGCTTAGTACAGACAGACTAAATAGGAAGATGGACCGCGTGTAGTCAATTCTCGCGTCTTAGTAAGTCTCTAGCATTACGAAGTATAGAAATTGCCATACTTATGGAACATGTCTTATAAACTTTCGGTCGAACGAATAAAACTTAGTTGCATATTTCCCAAATTTCGTTGGATTTTATGTTTATAAGGCTCCAGACGAGTTCCCTAAAATAGCAATATTAAGGCTTCGGGATACGTAATAATTAGGATGATTCATTTACCGTACCTTTTCCGTCGAATAATAGGCTAATTTTAGAATATTTTTTCAATGTTTCGGTATCAATGCGCTAATTACATATCCATTAGGAATACATACAGTTAAAAGGAATCATTGTGTACACATTTTCTCAACGTATCTAGGAGGATTTCATGGGAGAAGCTAAACTTATCATTATGTATGACGAAATTTACCCCACGAACAGTGATGGGCACTATCATATCTTTTTTGAATCTGATACTTTATTTGATAGTTGGAAAAAAATCTACCTTTCATTTGACCGATTTTGATAGTGATAGATCAGCCTATAAATGATAGGCTTGAAAAATTGAGTTTGAAAGTTCCGATTCCTAAGGAATTTTTTTGATACTTTTCCTGATTCATTAGTTTTTAAGAAAATTTAATTTGATTTAAATTTGATAGGTATCGCTACCTATTAAAAATATTTGAAAGCAAAAATGATATTTCTAATATATTTAATAAAATTTTAGTGAATTCCTTCCTTCCCTCTTCCCGGTAGGTCTGGAGAGAGATCTACCCGAGGCCGACTAGTAGCTACTACGCATCAGCGGTGCGCAAGTACGTCATCACTGACGTTAGAGAAAGAGAAAACCAAGTTTCAAATTTCTAAGCCTAACGACTCGCGCCGTCGCGACTCACGCGAGAGTAAAATTTAGCGGCCGACGGTCCGGAGAAAAAAATCGCGCATGCGCCTGAAAAAAAAGAGCCTCGGTTAGGTCTCAGGGCTCTAACCCAGAATCTGCTAACTCTCGCCACCCCTCCCACGGTCCGACGGTTCCCACCCTCCCGGTGTGAACGAAAGTTTCAAGCGATGGACAATATGCCGAAGAAATGAAAGGCTGTAACTCCTCAGTTATTTTGAAGCTGTCCCTTTTCGCGGTATTTCTCCCTCCGAAGCTGGCCTGCAGATTCATTGGATTGTTTCCGCGAATCGGTTTATTTATTCTAGTGATCAGTCAAAAGAAATTACACATAAAATTAATCGGAAATTTCGCGGTAGTAAGTTAGTAACTAAGCTCCTTCTCCTTATTTCTGTTATCTATTTCATCACGGGAACTTGTAAAAACCTATCATTGATAGGTAAAAAATTGATAGGTGCGAAATCCAAAATATTTTGATAGGTAAAAAATTGATAGGTGCGAAATCCAAAATATTTTGATAGGTAAAAAATTGATAGGTGCGAAATCCAAAATATTTTGATAGGTAAAAAATTGATAGGTGCGAAATCCAAAATATTTTGATAGGTAAAAAATTGATAGGTGCGAAATCCAAAATATTTTGATAGGTAAAAAATTGATAGGGGCGAAATCCAAAATATTTTGATAGGTAAAAAGATATATCGAAATAAATGTGCCCAACACTGCCCACGAATAATTTATCCCGCTGCGCGTTGACCCTTACGCGCGCGTCTGATCATGAGTTGCAACTAACGAATGAAATCAAAGTTTGAAAGACGTCAGAATTATGACGATTGACAGATAGTACGTAAGCTCGGCCCACAAAACGCGCATAGAAAATAACATGGGATATATGGGAGCATAATGATATGTTCCATAAGTTTGTCACTGGTTACTGAGAGCTTGTCATGAAGTGACGTAGGTCATAGATTTTCGTAAACCGACGCCTGGTGAGGCGTTAGCAAAGACTTAGTATAGACTAAAAGATGGATTGCAAAATTAACCGCATGTAGTCAATTCTTGCTTGTCGTTCTCGAACTAGCTCGAGCTGCAAGACTCTAGCATTACGAAGTATAGGTAGCGTCATACTTATGGAATATATCTTATAAAAATGGCTTTATGTATGAATAGATGTTCTGTTAACTTATTAGAGTTGTTATTTATATATTTGCAGGGGAACCCCTCTACATTGGTATGGACCTGCACATAGCTAGTTTCGACAGTATATCCGAAGTTAATATGGTAAGTGATACATAAAACCATGCAGTTTTCTGGAATTTTAGGAATTCCAACAATTTAGTTTATTTTTTTGAATCGTCGAGTTTAAAACTTTTCGTTTGAAAATCAACTTTAATTTTCTGAACTCAGGATTATACTTTGACCTTATATCTAAATCAATATTGGAAAGACGAGAGGTTGGCATTCAGCACGGACACATACGAATTAACATTGTCAGGCGATTTCGCCGAATTGATATGGGTACCGGACACTTTTTTCGCTAACGATAAAAACTCGTTTCTACACGAAGTGACGGAAAAGAACAAGATGGTCAGATTGAAGTCAGACGGCGGTATAGCTTATGGAATGAGGTCAAAAGGTCAAACGTTGGACTAAAAATAGATTAGGGAGTTAACTTGTCATTATTACAGATTTACCACCACGCTGGCTTGCATGATGGACTTGCATTATTATCCCTTAGACTCTCAAAATTGTACGGTTGAAATTGAAAGTTGTAAGTTCAAAATAATCAATGAAATCCATTTAATAGATCATCCTACCAAAAATAATTTTAACTATAAATAAAACCTACATTTTCTACTGGCTTAAAATACATTGAAGACGGATATTAAACACCATAATTTTCCATCTCATGACATTTAAGGAATTTCATGAAATTTTGTAAAGTTTTTTAACGATATGTAAAAGTTGGCTTGATTCAATAAGCGAGAAAATAGCAATAACGTATGGCAATGTTGACATAATTTTTCTGATTTAAATTTAAAAATTGTAGATTTTAAAGATTCAAATTTGCAATCTATTACATTGTATACTATTCATTATAGGTATTTTAAGCCAATAGAAAACTATTGACAGATTTTTTGTATTGCAAAGTGCGCTACAACACTTCAAATCTAAAATATCATGGTTCATCGTTTCAGATGGATACACGGTTAAAGACGTAGTCATGTACTGGACAGACACTCCCGTAGTCGGTGTGGAAGACGCGGATTTGCCACAATTTTCCATTATGAATTACGAAACAAAAGACAGAAAAGAAAAGTTAGCAACGGGAACTTATCAGCGATTATCATTAAGTTTCGAATTGAAGCGAAACATTGGATATTTCATCTTCCAAACTTATTTGCCATCCATACTCATCGTCATGTTATCATGGGTCTCTTTTTGGATCAACCACGAAGCTACTTCCGCCAGAGTCGCATTAGGTAAGCCATATAATTTAAAACGAAAGTCTGTAACAGGTACATCATGTGGTCAGTGTTTTCGGTTTACTATTATTGTGTATAAGCAGAAATCTTAAGACATGGGCTATGATTCTGGAATTTATTGGTTAATGATCAAGCATAGACTCTTATTCAAGTGTGTCGCGACACATTAGGCCGTTTTGAAGCGTTGCAAAGGAAATGTGTTTTCAGGCGTGAACAGCGTCGACAAATGTCGCTACGTCCATAATGAAATTTTGGCGCAATTTTTGAAACGCATACGCTAGTCACGAGTGTAGTTATGTCAAATGTTCTTAGATGACGCTATAAGTACTCAACCAGCATAAATTCCCGTGTGTCAATAGAAATCTGTTAGCACACGAGCTTGAAATGTGTCAAGATTCGTCAGTAGTTATTTGGTTTAAAATTTTTGATCATTGACTGACCAAATTAAACATTATTGATATCTGTGAAATATCTATACTTCGATCATTTCAAAGTTTGCAAGTTTTTTAAATAGCGTCTTGCACTTGCTAAAACAAATGTTTCAGACTTCCCTATCTGATTCGTGGGGTGGTATAAAAAAATCTTCCCTATCATTTGTATCAAAGAATACGAGATCAAGTCGCTGAAAGTCAAACTCTGCAATGTAACGATAAAAAGTATTAGTTCACCTTGTTGAAAAATTGGATAGGCTGGATAAGAACTAGAGAATGAAAAATAAAATCGATCTAACATACACGAAAGGGAGTTTCTCTGCCTTTCCGCATGACGTAGTATCAAAAAAATAGAATTAGGAAGGCAGAAAGGGACGGATCGACTGAGAGAAGGGTTTTGATGTCAGATCTCATCCTTTCCTGGGTCAATTGGAATAAGGGTCCCGATATTAACAGAAATAGAATAAACCGAAGCTACAGCATGTCATATCCTGGGTTTCCCCTTTTTCAAACTTCTCGACGGAACACTGCAGCGAGATTTTTTTGTTCGCTCAGACCGAATCTCAAGGCGAGGGAAAATCGGTTGGCCATGACAGTAATTTACAAATTATTGCAGTTAGTACTTTTTTGGTGAAAATACGTAATCAGGGACGTACTTGAAAACGCGTTATCATTGGTGAACTTCGTGGCATTAGAGAACTTTTGGTTTTTGGAGGAGCTAAGATTCGTGAGGTAATTTACAAGGACAGAATGATGGGTTGAATGAAGGTAGATAGACGAAAACCACCAACAATATGGCTGCCTGAACCGTGTTAAGACTTTAGGTTGAGATGTACTACTCACCCAAATGAAAGCTCTCTAAGCTGTCCAACAGAACCGAAGTTTGCACATAGACGACGAAAATAGGTTTCGCCAAGCTCTAAACGGCGGAGTAGTAATCAGGCTTTACACAGAATTAATTCAATAATTCCAAGTAAGATTATGCAACTTGAAATGGATTGGGTAACTTCAAAGTATCTGTGGTTTGGAAGCCTGGGACACTATACAGGGTGTTTGTGAAAGGTCCATCAATAATGAAAGGGCGTATTTATTGGGCCATTTTGAGTCGAAAATGTTCTATGACATTTATCCGTTCGGGCCACTGTTTTCAAGTTATGATTGGAGTAATTTACGGATGACCCCTTAAATTTAATTAAGAAATTGAAAGACAGCGCTAATTTAATGAAGGGGTCATCCCTAAAATATTCAAATCATAACTCGAAAACGGTGGCTCGGACGGCAAAATGTCATAGAACATTTTCGACTCAAAATGGCCCAATAAATACGCCCTTTCATTATTGATGGACTTTTCACAAACACCCTGTAGAGAGTCTTCAGCTGTGGGAGGAGCTATGAATTGTGAGATAATTTACACGACCATATTGGTGGGTTAAATGCTGGAGGAAAGCTGAAATCCTCCAATATGGCTACCAGAACCGAGATAAGATTTAGGAGGGTCTGAGGTTGTATTCATTCAACTGAAAGGGCTCTATCTTTTACGACCGTCAAAGCTAGAAATGCGGCCATTCTGCCCGTGTCTTTACACTAATTCGATTCCGCCAATTTTATAATCAAATGAGAGCGAGAGTACAATACTCGGTCCAATCAGTATTCATGATGGACTCTCTAGCTCAATAGTTAAAGGTATGAGTGAAATTCAGACAGATTTCGAATCTAGGAGTGAGAAAATTCAACCTCTAGAGGAGTAAACTACGATGTATCGAATTTAAGCAAGAGTTTTTTTCGAAGATCCAAGAACTTGGACAAAGGATTTAGGGAACTACTTAGATTTTTTCTCATGGTACTTTAGTTGAAATTTATTTATTTTTGAAATTGTGAAAGAAAGGAGCTACGTTTTAAAACCAAGCAATTTAAATGAAAAGTCCAGCATGCTCGCCACGTTTACCAGTAACAGATTCTGGTTGAGAATATACTTTGTAACTTTCAACACTGCTACATCTTTGTTGCTTTACTCCTGGGGTAGCCAGGGAAGAAAACGATTTCATAAAATTATAACTTCGGATAATTAGCTTTTGAAATTAGGAATCGATTTTTAGATTCAGCAAAAGTAGCAAAACAGGAGAATCCTATATCATGCCTCCAATCCGTTGGAAACTTACGATTGGCCTGTAATAAGCTATTTCATAGTTTTACAAGCTGGACATTTATATTTAGTAATAGTAGAAAAGGCACCCGGCGTTGTTCGTCGGGACAATTTTATTATTTTTCTGGCCTTCATTTTTAAAGTTGAGGAAAAATCGAAGCGCAAAAGCCATAGGATATAAGGATACTAAATATTAATCATAAGTTTAAACGATATGTTCCATAAGTATGAAACTACCTATGCTTCGAAATGCTAGAGACTTACTGTGAACTAGTTCGAGAACGACAAGCGAGAATTTATTGCGCACGGTTTTGCAGTTTTCTTATTTAGTCTGTACTAAGCCTTTGACAGCGCGTCACCAGGAGTCGCTTTACGAGAATCTATGACGTTTCACCTTCGTCACCTCAAGTTGTCAGTAACTAGTGACACACTTATGGACCGTATCTTATGAATTTATGATATTAGCGAAATCGGTTGAAAAAAGCAGACATTATTCCATAAAGAAAGGTTTCATATATTTCTGGCCACCATTTTCAAGATGGCGGAGGATTCGCAAAAAAATTCTTAATGCGTGTCTACTACTTAAGAGTTAATGCAAAATTTCAGCCTTGTAGGTAAAGCGTTTTGGGCTGGGCATTGATTATGAGTCAGTTAGTTAGGGCTTTGACTTATATAGATATTGCTAAAACAATTTTGACTTGATGTGTCTCTGTTTTGTAGGGATTACGACTGTACTAACCATGACAACAATTAGTACGGGTGTGAGGTCATCCTTGCCCCGGATTTCTTACGTCAAGGCCATAGATATCTATTTGGTCATGTGCTTTGTCTTCGTCTTCGCGGCACTGCTGGAATACGCGGCCGTTAATTATTCCTACTGGGGAGCAAGAGCCAAAAAGAAGGCCAAGAAAATCAAGGAATCTTCCAAAGTAGCGGAACTGGTACGTTAAAGAATTAGAATATTTTGTTTCTATTAGAACAATTTTAGGTTCAGAAAGCGCAAAACCAACCGGTCCAAGAGAAATTAAAGACTCAGTTATACCTTTCATTACTATATTAAGGTGTTATTGCAGTAAAGATAATAATGAGTCGCCTTCTGGCAGATATGTATTGTAGTTCGATCATGGTTAATTACGAGGGTCCTAAGGTTTAATATAAATAACTAGTCTTAAGCCACCATAAGGGAATAATATAGATAACGATTTATGACGTCTAAGTTCCTAGGGACACGTAACTAGCAAAGTTAACTATGCTGGATGTTTCTAAAAAAAGATCTGAAAGAAATTAAGGGGGATGTTCCTTAAACGATTTTGAGTCGAAAATGGTCTTACAATGATCTTTTTCCGTCCGGACCAGTACCGTTTTCCAGTTATGATTGGAGTGTTTAACTGATGACCCTTTAAGTAAATTATCATTGTCTTTCAGTTTCTCATGTTAATTTTAATGGGTCGTCCATAAAAAACTCCAAACATAAAAACGGTGGCCCGGACTGCAAAATGCCATAGGACTCGAAATCACCCAAAAAGCATCACACCTATCAGAATCACCATGTATAATATTGAACCACTATGGACATATGACTTATGCCGTTCAACATTCGGATATTAAAATCAGAAGTGTACTTTTATATGAATCATGGAATAATTATAGTCTGATAGTAATGTTTAGCCTCAATATGGTTTTATCCCATATGGAACTAGGCCTATTGTTGCATTGATTGAAAACTTACACGCAAGAACCCTGTTTACCTCCAATTTTGATTTGAATGAACTAAATGTAAAACACGTTTTTGGCAGAACGAAGAAATCATCGAACTGCATGACGTACGAATGTCACCTATCCCATGTTTGCGCAACCGTCACAAGCCACTTGCCAACTCGACCGCGGAGAGCGACTCGAAGTTTCCTCCATCCTTCCGTATGAGCAACGTAACCCACAGATTCCCCTACGTTGGGACTGGCAAAGGACAATACGGTCGCCGGCCCCGTTCAGCTCCCGATTATGGGCACAGCGTCAAGAGACCGCGAGTCTTGCAAAGTCTTAAACGAGGTGCCCACGCTCTCAAAGTTGTCATGCCTCGAATTAAAGACGTCAATAAGATCGACAAGTACTCCCGGGTCATATTCCCAGTCTCCTATCTCGTGTTTAACGCCATCTATTGGTGCTTCTACGTGCTTTAGATCGTTAAAATGTTTAACATCGAGGAACGGAAAAATAATTATATCCTCGAAAGGGGTGATACGCGATTAACTAATACAAGGGTTTTAGAACATAATGAAATCCAATTAAGTATTCCATAATATTAAAACGGATTAATTAAAACAAATAGCCTTAACGGGTAAACAATAAGAGATTACATTCTTGAAATTTGATGTTTCAAAATTAATTATTTCGGTTAAAAAATTAATGGTATTTAAAAATACCATTGGGGTACATTTTAATTTGAAATGAATTGCGACTGAATTAACGTTTAAATAATTAAACCATTAATACGTGCATTGTATGGTCGAGGTTTGACCAAGCATATCAAAAAGATAATTGATAATTAATGCAGAATTAACGATCACAACTCCCATTTTAATGGAGGTTTTCTATCTAGAGAACACCTTTGATATTGTTAATTAAAAAAAGTTGTAAATACATAGGATCAATTGGGGTATTAAAATTAAGGTATTAATTGTGTAATTGTTAGTAGATGGAATTCCCATTTTTAAAAATGAAATAATTAAACAATGAGTGGAATTTCATACTGCTAAGATTACAAAACTTGTTGATTATAAAATTTATCAATAATACTTTTGTTCCAATTAAGTAAACTAAAATTTGGAAAACAGCTTTTCCAAAGATGATTCATGAAAGAATAATGTTAATTTACGTTCATATTTAACCCAGAACGAAATTTAATCTTACAAAACTACTTGCGATGAACATATTGGTGTTATTTTAAGCATTTATTGTTCAGAGCGAATAGTTATTTCAGGCGACCAAAATATGACCATAAATTAAAACAACCTTTCACAGCTTTTAACCGCAGCCTGCTGTCTCTCTAACTTCCCTGCCTTAAAACCATTAAAAAGCACCGCCATTTCCACCATGTGTTCTAAGAGCACAGACAATCCAAACAATTTTAAAGTGTCGCAACATAATTAACATAATTAGGGGATTTTAAAATTGTTAACACGTTGTTAACCGAATTAGGAAACTTATAATTAATTGGCTGACCATGTTAGAAAATAATTGAAAGAAATTTTTCGTATTACTCTTAATCTAATCAAAATCAAATTGTTGCAGGTAATAAATTAACGTTAAATTACAGTTCGAAAAATAAAATTACCAGTAATCAGAAATGTAAAGCTTGCATTAGTATTGTTGCTAATAAACAGTGCATTATTTTCTAATTTTTGTCGTTAATTAATATGTGCCATATAAATTTTCATCTACAAGCAAAAGCAAATAGGGGAAGTACGTATTAAATGGGATTTCGCGAGACGTCGAGTTATGGGTTTTTTGTGCCTAACCAGAATCACGTTTTTGGCGGGAACTTGCGGATGAATACACTTGCCCGCAACTATTTTCTGAATACAAGCGAATAGCGATAGTAAGCACGCAAACCGAATTACGTTTATCAGGTTTGTACTACACAAAAAGAAAAATAAATAAAAAACCGCCCCGAATGCCTCAAAAGCCAAACACACACTGGACACTACCTATAGCACACTGTCTGTTATTTTTGTATGCCTTTGATAATACGCGATTTTTTTTCGTCAACAAAAGTATTTTTAGCCATATCGTAGTATACGATAGGCTCTTAGTTTGACCCGAGCCGTCGTAGTAGTAGTAGTAGTAGTGGCCGGGGTTGTCGCTTCGTTATCGTCAGATTTTAGCTTAAAAGGAACTTTATATTACCACAACCCACCCATAGGGGTTACTGGGCTCGGTTAGAGATTTAATTTTAATTAAAAATTTTTCAGGTTAGACCCGGGATTCGAACCCGGGCCGCTGGATTAGTAGACAAACATTCTACCCACTCAACCATAGAAACTTGATAGAAACCTCGAGTTTTTTATTATTTATTCTTATCTCTAAAATGTCGGGGTGATGTGGGGTGGGGTACCTCTTAATCTGTGGGGTCGGAAACTTTGGAATTTTTATCTGTGGGGTCGGATACTTATGAATTTGTATGTTTGGGGTTTTTATATTTTTTTTTTTATGTATGTGCTAATTAAATAGATAACGATCTTCCCCGTTTCCTACCTCGCTCCTTATGTGTTTCGTTCTCGTTCGGTAGCTATTGTCATCTATGTTATGTTTGACTGGAACGTTTTGGCGGTTAATTCAAATGTGGGTTTAGATAGAGCTAACATAGTGTTAAATGGGCGTTATGCGTCTGATCATTTTAGCATTGCTAAAGGTAATCCGAGGGGATAATCACTAAAATGCGTAATCACTATAACTAAACTTTCTCTTTCAAAAGTTTCTGGGCATAAGTCCTTGTTAGAAATTTATAAGATGCGATAAGTGTGCATCGACATAAGTCTATGTTGTAAACTCATCAAGGGGATTATCACTAAAAACTATCTGTTCTTCGATTCGCCGGAATATTTGAATTACAGCATAAGTAAATTTATACGGTTATAATTTTATCACTGTTTAGAGTAGGGAATCGAGGGGCTATTCACTCTGATTTTATGCACGGTAAATCATTTAAGCATTGAAAAAGATAGCGCTATTCACTCATTAGGGTAAGGTATAGAGGGGTTATCCACTCGTTAGGGTAGGGTATAGAGGGGCTATTCACTCGTACGATATGGCTACTATTACGAGCCCTTGGGCCGTCTTGTTTCAACAGTTTGCGTCAGAGACTGAGCTAAGGTGTGCTAGATCGAGTGGGCTATGCTGGGAGTTAACAATTTATATACACAAATTATAGTAATTTCTTCATTAAATTAATATCTCTCTGAAGTTTAAATTAAATAACTCTTTTCAAAATAGACAAGATCATTAAATCATGGATTTATAATAGAAGCTTACGCTTCATGGATATTTCACTCACCTTAAAACGCGCACAACATTTATTCCTCGTCTGAAATGGCGCGAGCTAGTACCAGCCTGGCACAAGCGTTTGTGACGTAGAATTTGAGGCAAATTCAGAGGGGGGGTGGAAGTTTTTCACGCGATCGAGTTTTAATTTTGAATAGCGCGCGCGAAATAATTTTTTTAAAAGGGCGAGCGCACTGGTTTTGGACCAGAGGAAGTGTGCTATTTCCCAGACTGGCGCCGAGACAAAAAGTTTGCCTCAATTTCTACGTCATCAGCCCCCAGTCCCCACCGCGCGAATTTTTACCTCTCCGAGTGACGTATGTCACGGAGAGGTTCTGTAACGATCGTGTCTGTCTGTCTGTCTGTCTGTCTGTGTGTCTGTCTGTCTGTCTGTGTGTCTGTCTGTCTGTTGTTACACCCACGTGAGCGCGTTCGCAGTTTCCAAATCGGAGCAAACGTGTTCGCCATTTCCGAACTGCTTTCACAATCACGGAAATGGCTCCTCTGCTTGAGTTCTCACACCACCATCTTCTGGTCTTTGTCCATCCCACACGGACACCAGTCTCTACTTACTGGCTTCTAATCACCACCATCTTTTGATCTTCGTCCATCCCACATGGACACCAGTCTGTACATACTGTCTTCTAATCACCACCATCTTCTGGTCTTTGTCCATCCCACTTGGACACCAGTCTGTACATTCTGGCTTCTAAACACCACCATCTACTGGTCTTCCGTCTATTCCACATAGACACCAATCTGTCTCATTGGCTTCTACTCCATTATCATCGTTTGGTTTTAGGATATACGCGGCGATCAGCTAGGGTTACGAGAAACGTCTAGCCTCCCTAAGGTGGGATCGCCACCAAAGGTTTTCGCAATTGCGCTTTTTCCTTACTATTATAATGGAAACGAATCGTATATATACCCCAAAATTTGAAGAAAGCGGGCAAGAGGGGTACCCTTCACTTTAAACGTCCATATTAGCAAAGTTTGAGATGATAATAGGTATAACTTTATTTTAAACGATTTAACTATTATTAATGTTAATTATTGAAGATTAAAATAATTAAAAATAATTATATTTATTTAAATATTAAAGATAATCTTGTTTCTCAACTCAAAATTAATACGGAAAGAGTTCAAAAGCAGTCTATGTTTTTGTCTGTGTGTGTCCGTCCATTGTTACACTAGTGCGTCGCGTTAGCAGTTAGCCTTGTGTTGATGTGTTAAGAAATCATACAGAACCTTAATATTCCCTTTTTCCATAATATAAAGTGAATATGTGGAAGTATTTTTCGTAATTATGATGCATTTAGTACTTTTGTAGCTTTAAAGCTCTGTTTCATTTTGATATTCCAAAGATTTTTTTTAATATTGTTATTTGAAATGGCTGTTTATATATTACTTAAGCTATACTACATCTGTATATAGAATAATCCTTGGTTTAGTGATTTTATGAAGAAAACTAAGACCTAGACTCCGGCGGGTATATTAAGTATCATCCGTAATAGGCTTAGTGAAACAAAGAGTAAATAATTGATGCCTAAGGTGAAGTAAACTTTGGGCTTTATTTTCGTGTCTGAAATGAAGAGGCATCAACGGATCAGAGTGAGCCGAAAGTTAAATACACTATTAAATAATCACGTTAAGATATTATAATAGAAGAAAAGATCATGGTGGCAATTAGAATAGTAAAAGGGCTAATGGTAAACGGGTAGTAGCTACAGACTTCTTATTCTCTTTATAGTGCGCATTGACTATTAGTGCGTCTAGCTACAATTTAGCTTTGGTGTTATTTAACGTTAACATTCATGTTGGCAAACTAAGAATATTGTTGAGGTGAGACGAGACGATAGTGTTTACACTGCAAACCAGTTGTGAATGTAGCTATCAGAATATACGGTAAACAGCTGAAGCGAAGACTTCATTTCCTGATCTTTTCCCCATTGACTGATATCCATGTGTCCAAGATTTATCCTTATTGGATGTAAAATGTCGTCTGCTTTACTGTATTATTCGCTATGCTTGGAATACTGCTTCAATATTTCGTAAATTTTTACTTCAAAAAAGAGAAATAATTCCATATCTAGGTAAATAAGTTTCTAGTAGTAGACCTCTTGACTCGGAGAGGTAATATTTTGGTTTTCCCAACTTGTTATGACATAAATGTGTTTAAAATCGAAATGCCTTACTGAAGGCTACAGTGAAATATCCATGAAGCGTAAGCTTTTATTATAAATCCATGATTAAATCGCTATCATTGACAGTACTAAAATACTAATACCATGGACAAAGGATGCGCGTAAGGAAATTTGACTTAACACTAGAGGATAGACAACTCCCTCTCTTCGACGGCAGGATATTCAACATATACTCTGTTCCAGCTTCGTTTGTCAGCACGCACAAATCTAGGCAACCAATAAAGTAGCTTTGCGCGTTCTGACAAGAGACAAAAGAAAAACTGATTTTCTGGATTAAAAATCTCGAGATTTTAGATACTGGAAATCAGTATTTTTTTGTCTCTTGTCAGAACGCGCAAACCTACGTTATAATTTACCGCTAAGCTGCTCCAACCTAGAGACCTGGGTTTGCGCGTGCTGACAACCAAAGCCGGAACAGAGTATATAACGAATAAGCTGCCGTCGGAGAGAGGGAGTTGACTATCCTGTAGCGCCAAAACAAATTTCTTCACGCGCATTCTTTATCTATGATAATACTTATAAGGAATCGAACAGTGATTAGTGATTACACCCACGAAAACTTTTAAAAAGAACGCTAAGTTATGAGGGTCGTTCATCTTATTGGACTAAAATAAAACCTTTTAGCTATCCAGTACTGGCATCTCAACTTACATCCTCCTTGTCCGCATTACTATATTCGATTGCACAGCACTCTCCCAGCGACATACATTGCTTAGATCCATTTAAGTAATGATTATATTAAAAAAATAGCTGCTCTAACCGTTTTATCCGGTTTCAATTTAGTTGATATATAATCACGGCTTTCTTCAGAACCGGTGTCAAAGGTAAAGATTGACGTTTAAGTTAGATTGTATGATTACATTGTACAATACTACTGTAGCAGACGACTATGGAGGGTACGTTTCACGTTCACTACTCCAGTTGCAATACTCCTAGCTTCTTTAAGGGAGTATGAAATCGTCTGCTCTCCATTAATCAGGATTTTGGCGGGAAGCCATGATTTCGTTTGATTGTTTACGTTTGTTAGTACGAGTTATATTGGTTTTTTTTGAATAATTTAAATTAATCTTTGACGTTAATAAGGTTCGAAAGTTAACTACTGCATGTTTTAAACGTAGGGAATATTTTTCATCCCCAAATCCACTTCATTAACAATTATTTAATGGTTTTAGTTCACCAGACACACCACAAGTATGGAAAGTAACTTGAACTTACACCAATTGTTAAAAGAAAAACGAAAAGCCATATCTAAAGGTAAATGGCTGGATATCTCAAGAATATGCAACGAATTAGGCACCCATTACTCAAATGTGGGGAAATACGATGACGCTTGCGATGAGCACAAAGAAGAACTCTTCGCTGCGGAACAGTTAAATGATTCTGAATCAATTGCCTTAGCTCATAGACTCTTAGGGGAGAATCTAATCCAAATTGGCAAGCATCAAGAGGCGTTAAATCACCACAAACTATATTTAAACCTCGCAATAACTGAATTGAACAGCAAAATCGAGGAACAGAGAGCGTGGGCTACTTTGGGGCGTACCTATTACACTGCTTTTACATCCTCCGAATCTGATATAGATCTACCAAAAGAAAAAATACTTAAAAAGGCAGAGAACGCTTATTACCGTGCTGCCGAGTTAGCCGACGCCTTACATTCTAATAACGAATTAAATGATAAAGAACACGGAGAAATGAAAGCGAGAATATCATTAAATTTAGGTCTTATCTATGAAAAACACGGGGAATATAACAAATGTTACGAATGCATGAAAAGCGCAATATTCCTGTGTAATAAATTTGGTTTAAAAGACGATCTACATCGTTGCCAATTTTCCTTAACTGGAATTTATCAAAATGGTGGATTAATCAAAGAAGCGTTGGATCAAATTAACGAAGCGATAAAATCCGCCGATGCATTAAAATCAGATTTATTGCTTTACGATTGCTTTACTGTTAAATCAAAGCTTTTAATTAGCGAGAATGATTATAATGGTGCAAAGATATTTGCTAAAAAAGCATTTAAATGCGCGCCTGAAGGTAATAAAGAAGAAGCGAGCGAATTCTATAAAGCCATGACAGGTTTAAAACAATTAAATGATAAAGAAGAATCCGGTTGCGATAATAGAGCAAAGAATTTAGAGAAATTAGCCGATGGATTAGCGTATATTGGCTTGTATAAAAAGGCGATTGAGAAATATCGCGATATTATAGATTCATGTGAGGCGGAAAATATTTCGTCAATTTATTATTCAATCGCGGAAACTTATCTAGATGACGGAGAAAATGAACTTGCAATTGAATTCTTCAATAAAGAAATTGAATTAAACAAATCGTCACCAAAGGAGCAAATTAATACTTTATTACGCATTGCGAATGTTTACGAGAAAATGGGAAATCATACGGAAGCTCTGAATACGTATGAAATTGCTAAAAGTATCGGGGTGATTAATGATGACAAAAATATGCAAATACAAGTCTTAAAAGAGCTTAAATTCTACATGGAGTCAAATAAACATCCGGATTTAGATGCAGTAACGGATGAACTTGACGAGCTTAAAGAAAATATTAATTTACAAGATTCAGAGGAGATGTTGTTAGATGTCGATATAAAACCTGGACCATTTAGTGACGTAGTAATCAGCGATACTAGCGATGACGAATGTAATAATACTACAATTACTACGGCGAGACCAAAAAGAAATCCAACCAGCAGATTTAGGCCAAATGAAAAAGGGGAATTTCCATTACATCGAGCTTGCATCGCTGGAAACTTAAAACAAGTCCAGAACTTAATTGAAAAGGGACATCCGATTAACGTTCGGGATAACTGTGGTTGGCTTCCAATTCATGAAGCTTGCAATCACGGATTTCCTGAAATTGTAGAGCATTTAATTGAAAAAGGAGCGTGGATAAATGACGCTGGTGGTCAAGGGTGTGGAGGTGTAACGCCATTACATGACGCTGCTGTTGGAGGCAATTTTGACGTTATTGAGGTACTCTTACGTCACGGAGCCTCGGTAACGAGTAGAGATAAAGAGGGTCAGACGCCGTTGGATGTTTTGAATCAATGGAAAGATGATAATGATGATGCCTCTATAGAGGAATTATCAAGATTTGAACAAATTCAGCAAGAAATACGTCATAAAATGATACAATACGGATTAAATCCAGATATTTCTACGAAGGACACGGGGAATAAGAAACGCAAACATGAAGACTCTGCCAAAACGAGTGGTTGGGTCAGCGACGAATCAGAAACAAACGTCCCTGTCATATTAGATGACGAAGAACTGGCTTTAATTAACCCAGATATAGATGATTGCAGAATGAATCCCATCTTGGATAACGATTTAACCACAGATTACAACGACCCCAACCAAGCAAGACGGGAATACCAATCTGCAATATCAAACATTCGCAAACGATCCAAAATAGACACTGGACCAGAAAAGACATTTAAACCCATTGGGCCACTAATCAATGAAAACGAACAAATCACAGAAGACGTTGATTGGCTTAGTGGTGATAATAGCTCAAGTAGTTTTAGTAATAAACCATCTAAGCGCAAACGACAAACAAAATTGAACTTTTCCGTCGAAAAGGGACCTAATAAACTATCGCGAAGTTCCTCGTCAAGTATTATTAGGAATTATAGGAATGATTCCCCGATTATTTTCGATGATCATGACTTCGTAACCGAAAATCTATCGTCAAAACCTCCATTGAATAGTGTCAAAGTCAAAATAAAGGATAAGGTTTTCATTATTCCGATACAGAACTTTGACGAAACATTCCAATGGTTAGCTGAAGAGGCCGCTGAAAGATTCGATACCCAAACTGGGATGAAGCCAGTTTTAATCCTACAAAGAATAGACGATAAAGCTACTTTTTCAGCAATGGATAAAATTGGGTCAATGCTACAAAATGGTAGTGTTATTGAAGGAGTTATACAAGCTTGGAATCAACCTAAATTATTTCAACGTTACGCCAAAAATTGCGAACAGTTTAATTGTAAAGTTTCTTCTAATCTTTACGAGCAACTAAAAACGGTTGAAGATTCAAGGATTATATCCTTAGAAAATATCAGCTCTGATTTTCAGATTCATCCACTTTTGAAAGCAACTAGTCACCAGTACTCGTTAAGATCCCTTCTATTTTCATCTATCGACTTATCCAGTGAAGAAAATTTAAAATTACTATGCCATACATTGGCGACAGTCCCGAATTTAATTCAACTTAAATTAAATTGTTGCGGGCTTAATTCCGCATTCTTTACTCAATTAAACGAAACCCTAAATGAAGATTTAAATATAGAAGAAATTAACTTAGATTACAATAATTTTGATAGTTTAAACGAGGTTACCGGAAACGTCGTTAAAGTTTTAAACAAAACTAAAAATCTGCAATGTCTGTCGATGAAACACTGCTTTTTAAATTGCGGATTTTTAAAATCCCGTGAAGTTCAAAATGTTATAAGTTCCCTAAGATTAAATTCTTTTAATATTTGCGGGAATGTGCTTGGATTAAATGGGGTAAAAGATTATCTAAACGTATTATCCGAAGACAAATTAATTTCTTTAGATTTAAGTCTAACGGTTGGTGAAACTGGCATAAGTCAAATTTTAAACAATCATTTTTTTCAACCCAATCATACGATTAAAACTTTAAAATTAAAATCATGTTACATTAACGAGCAGGATTTAAGATTGTTATCTAAATGCGTCCAACGATTTTCGCAATTGAACGAAATAAACCTTAGTAACAACTCATCTCTTAGCATTAATTCAATTTCAAGTTTCATCCAAGAATGCAAAGATGCTCAAGTTCCTATTGTAACTTTAAATTTGGAAGGGACAATTTTAATAACCGAAGATAATTTAGAGTGGTTTGTAAATATATTAGAATTAAAATTGTTGAGAAATATTTTTGTTACTATAAATCCAAGAAGTGATATTGAAAAGATATGTAAAGGTAAATGGGAAAATATTTGGGCTGAAAAGGCCGTATGTAAAAGGTATTTCAGTGCCTTGAGATTTTTATCCTTGTGAGAAATAAAGAGTTATATTGATTAGAATGTTATTTAATTATCCGATACTAAACGTCTTAAAAAGGTATTTTCTATTTTAATAATGCAACAAATAAATTTCCAAGTAGCTTTCTTTGTGAAATTTTAATGGAGCTTGATTAAAATGCATGCCTACAACCGCAGGGCCATATCCTATACACGAGCAGCCCAAACATCTAATTTGAGAAAAATCGTTTTAAATCCTTTTAAAAAATTTACTACCAGGAATACATACAGATAATAGGAATCACCTTGCCCCCTTATCTCCAACGTTAATTTCTAAGCGGGTGTTGTGGGCAGGGCTTTAGTTCTATCCATCACACCTCATAATTCTAACGAATTTCATTGTTTGTTAGCAACGAGAGATCAGGCGTTCGCGCAAGTTGCAACGCGCAGTGGGAAAAATTATTTGCTTAGTAAAATTCGTCATACGTACAGTACTGATTAGTCTAGTCTAGTAGCTCTTCCCACATAGTTCGCCTAGATAAGTTGAGAAAATGGTTTGCACAATGATTCCTTTTCTTTTAGCTCTATTTATTCCTGGTACTAAAACTACATGTTCTTTGAGAACTACCTATGTTTAAATAAAGTTGAAATAAGTTTGATGAACAAAATTCTGGTATTTCTCTTTATGATTTCATCTTGAACACTTTGCATTTTTACAGATATAAATATGAGTTAAAGTTACAAACATATTATGTGCATAAAAATTACTTCATTGTTTTTGAAGAGATAGTTAAACAAAATGTTATTGGCCGGATAACCACGTGAGGCGAAGGTATCAGAGGTCTATTGATGATTTTTTGTACTATAATATAGTTATAGACTAAGCAACGAGTTACCGAAACACCCGCTAATAGTCGAATACTCAAGGTTTTTTTCTCCACCCCAGTAGGACTTACAATAGACCTTTTCAACCTGAAGAAAGGGGTAGGCAACCCTCAGTATCGGGACGTGCAAGGGGGTTGATACATTTCCATCCGTCTCTGCGTATGCACTCTCATGATACAAAAAGACTACAGCGCAGGCACCAAAAAGCAAGAGGGAAGGCAAAGTTTTACCAAAGTGTCTTTCCCTTTTAGTTACATCAGAAGTGGTATGATACTAGAAGTATTGAGCTAACCAAATTCTTCACTCGGCATTAGTGAAAAGACTTGATAAAACACAAACGGTTGGCCCTCTAGTGGCGGTTTCAGAATTTTCCCTCCAAAACATGAGACGCTCGCGGTGGTAGACGGCCGAACTAGATTCAAGGAGCCGCGCCGGTGTTCGGCCGCTTTAGGTTGAGGGGAAGGGGGTAGGAAATGTTTTTGGAACTCGACCAATTTTTTTCTCAGTAGTGTAGGCGCGATGGAAGCGGCATAAAATCCTCAAATTTGTTCACTAGTGCCAGGATCTATTACCAATGCTAGAGCCTTCAACTTCTAGTCTCATACCACTTCTGGTTACATCGAAATGGTCCTATGCGACAAGTATCGTAAATTTTAGTTGATTTACATTGATCATTTTTGGTTTAAATCCGTGGCCATCTTGAAAAATGGTTACTTTAAAACTAATCAACATATTCTTTCTACTTTGTACATAGTTTTTGACTTGAATCCGCGTAAATCTTTGGAGAATATTTCGTATATTTCAAAACATTTAACTTGAGGTAAGCTGTTACAGCATTTACAAGATTATCTTCAGTTTATGGCACGAAGACATTGACTTAGTTTTATAAGCCTACACGCTCACGAAATGCCAACCACTAATAAACTCCCAGAAAGAAATTACGCCTTAAATACTAGGAACTCTTTGTAGAAAACAACGTTGTAAGTAAAATCTGTTTTGTGGATGTTAAACTAAACGCCTTCTAAGGTCGGGTTCTAGTATATTTGTCCTCCTCATCGTTTGCAAGTTGTAATCGCACCAGTTTTTTCTTGCGCAGTGCTTGTGTCGTAAATGTTTAACTACCTTTGAGAACCGAGTACTAACTTACAATAGTACTTGGATTTTCATCGTTGAAAGAAGTTGAAAGACAATACAGGTCTACTTAATTTATATTAAATATTTTTCATATTTTGAACTTAGACCCTTGCCTTATTATGTGTAGTTTAACCCTCACATTAAAATACACTTTAAGATGAATTATTTCAGTCTCTGGCATTCAAATTTTCTCGAGCACATGACTAAATTTTAACTTTGAAATTCATTTGGTTAGTCAAAATACTTTAATTAGAATCATCAGAATTTGGTGTTGAGAAATATGGGCTTTGAACGGTTTCATTACAAGGGTCTTCTTCCATGGTCAGTCGTTGTCCGTTGCTCATTTTGGCACCATGTCCGTGACTTCGATAAACCGTTTTCTTGAGACAATTTCTCAGACATCGGCACTTCATTTGGGAGCTACTCTCTTTCTTGTGTTTAACTCGCCGATTTTGAAACCAGATTTTCACCTGTTTTTCCGACAGTTTCAAATAAGTGGCAATCTCGATGCGTCGAAGGCGCGATAAGTACATATTAGAGTTGAATTCACGTTCTAGTTCCAGTAATTGAGTGCTAGTGAAGGCTGTTCTGGCACGTTTGTTGGAAGATGACGTACTTTTAGCCAATTCCGAGGTTTTTTTACATTCTGAAATGATTTTACTTCATTAGGAAACGATCACGATTGACATGTAGCATTAGTAATCTACATTTCTATTTGAGAACAGTTTGAGACTCTAAAGTTTGGTCTTGAAGACTAGTTCATAGAAAAATACCAGTTTTGAAAAATTATGAAATTGTACAAATCAACTCAGAAAACAGTAAATTTTAAAGTACTTTATAAGAACCTTTATAAAAAACTTGGACTAGCTCTAAAGTGGTCATGATTTCTGCAATCACATTATAAAATAAAGCTATTAATGGTTTTAATCTGATTTCAAAACTAACTGATTCAGAACTAACTGTCAAACAAGTGATCTCATGCTCAGAAACTTAAATTTGACATAATATAAATGAAAATTACCTTTTATTGTTGTAGCTTCACTGGCATCTGTTCTAGCTCCTTCGTTTTTGTCCGACTGTGAAGGTACTGAGTTTGCATATCCCCTATCAATCAGTGTTCTCAAAGAAATATTGGCCAAAAACGGGTAACTGGCGGTTTTAACGTCCGTATTCGTTGCAGTACCGGCACCATTCCACGAAGTCAGATCTTGATGCATACGCGATAAATGTCCAAAATCAAAGACACTACATGAACTTTGCGGTACCTTCGTCCAAGACGATGGTATTTGTATCTTTACATCTTTCTCCGTGAAGTTACTACTTTCTCGGGTAGATTTTAATAACGAATCGACGTAAAATGAACGCGACATGATTTCACTTTAACAAATCTTTTCAGTACAAATCACGAGCTAATTTGAGTCTGCCTTTTTTCAGAAATAAGAATGGCAATTCTCAAAAACTTCCATCGCCTTGTCAATTCTGTAAATCGAATTGTCTTAGACCAAAAGCCGGACACGACCTAACTCAATCGAGTGCCTAATCCAATATGAGCGGGAAAAGTATCATCAAAATTAATTTCTCATAGACTATCTCCTATACTCCCGTGTCCCAAGTTGGTTTGGGAGGACCTCTCTAATATATCTATTGAGCCTTTGAGGTGTGCGCGCTACCGGAACCTTGGGTGATTCTTCTAGTAGAGGGGACAGTTCATAAGCCCCGTTCCCCCCCAAAACGGTTGTTAAAGGTGGGTCGTAGGATTGTGTAAAGTTCGCTTTGATAAACGACTTAGAAGTTAGAACTCTCCGAGAGCGTTGGGCTGGATTAAAAAAAAATTTTTGATATACACGTGCCTACAATCAAATAAAAAGGGGGTTGGACTTGACATTGTGACGTAGCGCTGATTTATTCCGTGGACGGGGGTATAAAGGGGTATTATGGATTTACGGCTATTTCACCTTCCCCGGCCACTTCTTCAATAGGATTAATTTTGGGAATTATATATGGATTGAACGAGACATACGTGGAAGCGACGGTTACTGAAAAAGGGTTGAGTTTCATCAGGGTTATTATTTTTCAGAAATGAAATGAGAAGTTTTTGAGGTTAAAGTTTGAATTAAATTAGGCGAAAATGAACAGTAATAAAATAGGGCGGGAACGTTAACACGTCCAAATAAATTTGAATAATCTATATTATACTTGACTAAAAAAATATTAAATTAACACTAAATTGTTTTAAAAATTAACTTAAAATTTGTAATAGGCGGATATTATTACGAAATGATGAATATTAACCTAAAATATCGCTTTTAAAGTAGAAATAACTACCAAACATAGACAGGCAATCCGAAATCAGGGATACCAAAGTAACCAAGACTTTTTCTTCCAAATTTGAAGAAATTCAATGAAATGATGAGCCAACACTAATAACAAGGAAAACAGTATATGCTCAAATAGTACTTACTGAATCCATTGCAAATAACGTGTAGTAGGCATATGTACGAATAATCATTTCGAGATTACTGCTATGATAACGTTTAGTTGACTTGGGAAAAATGTTCATCAAATTCATGTTAGTTCATATAAAACTCCTGAATCTTTTTAAATAGTGTCACTCATTCATAGTTTCGTGGAGGTTTTTACGAGTTCGCGTCTGAAAATTTAGCTTGAAGTCTTCAAGTCCATCATTCACCTTGACGCGGATGACCATGAGTGTGTCTTGGGTTATTTACTAATTCAATATTGTTTCTGTTGCATCTCCAACGGTATCTCTTACCACTTGATCGCGTCATGACGAAAGTACAGATGAAGTTCGATGAATATTTTGTAAATCACCCGTGACATTTTCACGTGCACTTCCATTCAACATTGTTTCTGTTGCACTTTCAACTGTATCTTGTATCACTTGACCACGTAGAGACACAAGTACAGATGACGTTCGACGAATTTTTTGTAAATCAACCGTGACATTTTGACGCGCACTTTCACGAAATTGACGCATCACTTAGTCTTCAAAGATTTACACGAATTACACCAGCGAAAGAAACTAGGTGTTCTTGCAAATTTCATTTTTTCGGTTTCGATCCATAAACATACAAATCACGGGTAAACCTAAAAATAGACGAAACACTTGTTAGAATAACCAACTCGTATAATTAAAAGCCAAAATAGCACAGCAAAAAAATCATTTCGACAAAGTCTAATTTCTATTAGTGCCTAGATTCGCCAACAGAATGAGTTTTTTTCACCAATTCGAAAAAGAGAGCCAAGTATAAAAAGAAAATTCAAGGCAGATAATAATTAGTAATTAGTTTGAGTTAAAAACCGCGCTCGCGTCCTACATGATGATTGTTTGAAATATTGCATTACATATGCGCAGAACGAAATAAAACGGAAATTGTCAAACATTATTCAAAAGCGTTGCTCTCGATTAGTTTCTAGGCTATAATATTATTAAACCCATACTAAACAGGCTGGTCACACAAAGTATATTTTTACGTGGGGTGCTTGGGATCTATGGTTATACTTAAATTAGACTGTGAAGGGAATAGGTCCTAACGGCTAACAAGAATATAAACCGATAAAGACACTAATGGCGTGAGAAAGAGTTTCGTATGAGGTATAATTCCCCTGTAAAGAAGGATTTTATAGACCCTTTTCGAAAGGGGCGGCCGAAATATCATCTGCTTGAAATAGAGTTAAAGCGGAACACCCGATATGTGGATGCAAAGACGTTAGATGTAGGGAGTGTGACGCACTCCTGTAAGCCAAGCTTCTGTGCGACAAAGTTTGAGGGAGTACGACACTTGACGGCACTCCCACCCTGTAGGCGCCGATTGGTAACACTCTGCCGTCACCACCAAAGTATGCCTCATTTCCTTTCCTGACTTGTCACATTCAATTGCACCCTGAATAATCTCATCCTGGCCGAGGTCGTTACGGCTTAGGACAAGTGTGCTAACTCTGCGGAAGCCGAAAAATCGTCTGCCTGTTGAAGGGTTGAAAAGGAACATCCGACTTGTGGATTCGAAGACGTTAGATAGGGCTAGTTCATAGTTTCCATTACACCCAAGTCCTTTTGTATCAAGCCATATCTAACGTCTCTGTTGTCCACTCACAAATAAATGTTCTGTTTTAAGAAAACCAAGTGGTCAAACACCAGACTCTTTTTTTAGCCACCGTCGGTTGAGTCGGTCTAGAGGTATAATTAGTGGCGTCTTAACCGAATAACTGACCTCTAGTTGGTCAATGAAGTACACGGGGCCCACATTTAAGTAAATATATGAATGATGGGGGCCCCCTCCGTAGACAATATGTTTGTGGGGCCCCTGTTCCAATGGATAAGACGACCCTGGGTATAATGCGTATATCCACCTTCTTATGTAATTACCTCATTAAAATAAATTCATAATCATAATTTCTGTTTAATCTATTTCCGCAATAGGTTCTGTATTAGAAGTAGGAGGGTTAGTAAGATCTCCCCTGTCGCTATTTACGAGGGAATGGTGTTCCGGGTAGCGCTTACGTGATTGGGGAACTCTGACAACAGGAGAGCCTACACCTTCTTGATTAATTGGTCACAATTAGCGACAATAATTATTTACGGGGCGACAAGGGAATGGTGGAGCTCGACTTGCTACCCCCAAAATACGCTTGCTAAACCAATTAGTGAAGGTACGTACTGAGGAACTAAAGTCACGTACGAATCAGTACACGTTTTTCAGTAGAACACGAAAAAATTGTAATACCTAATTTCGTTGTGTTGTTATTTTTAAATTTATGCTTTTTACATGTAATGAAAATTTATACGAATTTTAGGGAGGTTTCCATTTTTTTAAAATAATTCATAGAAAATTTACAGAAGAATAGAAAACTAGAGGTGACCTTTCCACCATTATAATTGTGGGTCTGTTATACAAGACTGAACTGTTTGAAGGTATGATTGATCATTATTTGATATCATGGGACATGCCTGAAGTTTAGATAGCATTAAATCCCTGTTAGCTAGAGGTCGATCTCGCCACCACTGAAAGTGTATATTGGATAACTCGAATGCGTTCAGCCTTTTGGTTTATTTTCTACGATGCTACCCTTTTAGCCTAGTTTTCAATAAATTTATTTTTAGAGACCCAGCTGACAAACCAAAACGGTATAGCGCTAATACGAGATATTCCAACATTAATTTTCAACTATGACATATTTGGTTTAATTATTAATCAAATAAGTAAATATATTTTTAAATTAATGGTTTAATAAATAATAATCACCAAAAATTGCACATTTAAAACTAAAAATGATAACTCGCAGTGTATACGGTAATTGACCACAATGCATGATAAATGCCCAACCTTGCGAAGCATAATTTTCTACCTAAACTGAAATACTTCAAATTTAAAACCCTAACAAATATAATTAAATATATTTCGTAAACAACAATTAACACAATTACCATTCCATTGAAGTCCTTCTAATAGTGTAAGGCAAAGCAATCCTTCGTTCGCGGTGTTTTTACTTCTATACTAATCACGTGACTGAATTATCATATATTTAAGAGAGGAATTACATCCTTGCCAAACCTCAAAATCTCAGAATTTTAAATCTTTAAAAGAAAAAATAAACAATTAAATTTCGGAAATCGAATCCTAAAATCAATTAGGACTCTCACATATGAAAAACTTAAAAATAATTCCCAAAATCGAAAACACTAACACGTTGTAGAAGACGACGTTATTGAAGTTTATAATGATCGTATTTAGGAAGAACTACAATAGATAGTGCGCGGGCAAGTGTTGCCAGTCATTCGTGAATGCAATTCAACCGCTATCACCAACAGCCTGAAAAGTTTGTAGTTCTTTTCGGTTCAGACCATTCAGATTCAAAGTACTTTTCAACCTTGAAGCACAGTTAAAGTTAACAAACGGTGAAGAATTTTCTTTAGCCCCTTTATTGCAAACGATCAATTAGAACTTTTTCATTGCTCTATCATGGACTTTGTATTTTAAAGGACGAGCATATCGGAAATTTACTACGATACAAAATATAACTCATTCACTTCACTTTTAAACAGTGCTTTGAAATTTGAAGTGACCCTGATATACCATAAATAATACACACGGTCATTAACATGCCTTCCAACGCACCAAACTTTCTAGCGTGCTGTGAAATTTCAAATTCCAAGCCTCCTTGATGGTGTGACTGTTTCTGTACCACCAAATAGCCCAGTTTTCCTATCCTCTATGAAAGCTTTATTCTATCACCCATTGTGATTCACTCTAATTTCAACTAATTAGGCCTAATCATATTTTTAAATATCGTTTTTTTATTCGTTGAATGAAAAAATTAAAACTACGCCCCTAATTTAGAAGCACTAATAAAGTCTAAAACTTATTCTACCTTAGATAATAACTTCATCAGAGACAAAGGGGGACGAAACTTTATTAAATTATATTCAGCCCAACCCAGCTTAAACGAGGGTCGTGAGGCGGCCGACGGACAAATTCTTTATACCGTATACTTTCCAAGGGACAATTAATACTTCAACATGAAAATCAGTGCGTCGTACAGCTCGGGCGCTATAAAAGCTAATGTTCCGACGAGAAAATTATTATAATGAACTCTGCCCAATTAACTAAATGGCTCCTAAATAGTTTTAGCCCCTCTCGTCCGGCGTGTTTGGTAAAAAGGACCACGGAACACGCTGGAAATAACTTACTAAGCTTTTTTCAACCAGGTTACCTATCGGGTCAATCGATCCTTAATTCATCATTAATCCGCTTTTACATTCTTGTTACAGGATGGCAGCTAGTCGCGCTTCTCTTCAGTATTTGTGGCTTTAAAGGGACACCAAAACTTGAGCGATATAATACTTCTTGGTTTTTATTTTACCAAGTCCGAAAGAAAAGAAATTGACATTCTGTCTGAAAGTTATGAAATTCGGCAGTAAACAGATTGACCACTATTACAATAGACGAATGGAAAGCGTTATAACCATAAGTTTATACGATATGTTCCATATGTATGACACTTCTTATACTTCGTAATGCTAGAGACTTACTGTGAGCTAGTTCGAGAACGACAAGCGAGAATTGTCTACACTCGGTTAAATTGCAGGCCATCTTCCTATTTAGTCTGTACTAAGCCTTTGACAGCGCCTCACCAGGCGTGGCTTTACGAGAATCTATGACGTTTCAAATACCTCACTTCATGGCAAGCTTACAATAACCAGTGACAAAATTACGGAACATATCTTACATAACACATAAGTGAAACAACCTTGCATCGCTTTCATCAGCCCAAATTTTCAGGGCTTCAAATTTAATTTAAAAGTGTTGGAAGGTATATAAAATATCTACGATAGCATGATTGAAATTTACTTGTCTCAACGGACTACCTTAATCGTATTTCAAGGTCATGGGACAGTAATGTTTTATCAAAAAGCTAAAACTATGTATCAAGTCTTTCCAGAGTCAATCGCTAATATTAGGTTAAAAACTACGTCAACAGACCTCAAATATCGAAGAAAGACATACCATAGTATATACATCAACCTAAACGTCGAATGTCACTTTTTACTTTGTGCCCTAGTACCAAATGACCAATCGTCGCGAAACAAAAACAATTAACTTGCAGAACAGCATGTTGTTCTTTACTAATTAATATATAGTCGACTAATAACTAAAACGTCTTATGATATTGACATCGAAGAAAAGGTAAGGATTCTTCGAATATTTTCAGTTTATGAACAGCTCTATGTATTTAGGCACATATTTCAGCGTCACTTTAATGGGGTAACTTGGATGTCTGTTGTCGAGATGAGCCCACCTAAAGGTTCGGCCTTTCTAAAATTATGGCCTCACGTTCGCCATAAATAATATATCGGTTAGAAAGGAGAGTCCACTTAGATTCGGTTTTAATAATAGCGCTTATAACTGACCCGGCACTAATGAATTTCACCAACCGCTTACTTTTCGCTCCCACCGTAGTACGTTCATAATCTAATGGGAAAGCTTCGTTATGCTCCTATTTTTGCATATATCAAGGCACCCCGCA
Organism: Phalangium opilio; assembly: GCF_054372755.1. Taxonomy (NCBI): domain Eukaryota; kingdom Metazoa; phylum Arthropoda; class Arachnida; order Opiliones; family Phalangiidae; genus Phalangium; species Phalangium opilio. The sequence goes on along the minus strand of NW_028324158.1, from coordinate 4,955,295 downwards.
ATGGGACACCAATGAAACAAACCTGGTAGATGTTCGTCAGGGTAATCATGTGAGATATTATTTATGGTGTTTTATTTTTAGTGTAAATAAAACGTCAAATGTCACTAAATAAAGGGCTTAGTTTTTGGGTTTAGGAATCATTTATATGCTCATATAGCTCTTGAATGTCTTGGAATTTAGAAAACAACAAAAATAGCATGGGTTGACACCATGTTCAACATCCTTAAATTACCCATGTCTAGTTTGGGACTAAACATGGGTAACTTGCGTCAAAAATTAGATATTTTGAAGCATATCGTTGATGGACCTTAAAAATAGCTCTGAGATAAGGCTGGTTTGGCCCGGCTTGTGGAGAATGTTTTGAATAAATCAAAGCATAAGTTCATAAGATATGTTCCATAAGTTTGCCACTGAAGTGACGTAGGTGAAACGTCATAGATTCTCGTAAAGCGACACCTGGTGAGGCGTTGTTAAAGGATTAGTATAGACTAATAAGGAAGATGGACTGCAAAAGCGAGTGTAGACAATTCTCGCGTCTATGGTCCAGGGCTGATGTCGTCTCTAGCATCTCCGCTCAACCAAGGCCTACTAGAACTATCTCTTGTTGATACCAACCGAAGTTGTTCTTACTTTCAAATATTAGTCTCGTACTGCTTAAAATTACGGATTAGAGTACGTTTCCTCTTATTAGCTTTACCTTTGTATTATACATTATTATTATATTGCTACAGTTAGTGAACGCCTTTGACTCGTTATGCTATATTGGTAGATTAAGATACAAATTACAGTTTATTGGATTAGAGTAAGATTTTATTGTGTAGGGCTGTTGAAGGTGAAATATGAATTCAGGCCAGACGTCAAATAATTTGTTTTCAAATTTCCTTGCCAAAACTCTAGAAAAAAATATGTATGAACAAATATTACAAAAGCCCAAATAATATGAAAATTAAGGCTAATATTTGAGTATTAATTTCTTGAAAACCATTAAATTATTCCAACTTATTTGCAAAGTTGTCGAGAAGACAAAGAAATTACTGTTTAAAGTTGTTTTCAATCATTAGCGACCGTACATCTCAATTACCTGATCAGAAATGTCGATAAATTACTAAACCATTAAGGTCCCTAACTTATCGCAGATGGGCAAATATTACGTTTATAAAATTCAAAATAAAACCATTAAAATATCCAAAATACTACTTAAGTATGTTACAAACTCAAAATATTACGAAATTATACTCTTTAGTTTATCCAGCTAGCCAGATATGAATATAGTTGCAATCTTAAAAGGGTGGTTTTAACAAACTTGAAAAAATCACGTTGTTTATACGTTTCAAGACTGTTTATTCTTTTATGCGTCTTCAGTACCTAACCACTAACCACCCTTTTCCAGACTACTAACTAGTTAGTTCCCGAGGGGCAGATCACTCCCTTGTTTAACGATGCACCCCATTAGATGATTAAATGAGATGTAATAACGATTGAATTAATAAATAAGTTCGAGTTTACAAATTTTAGTTTCGACTAAACGTTTTAGATTGTTTAGATTTTAATGTTAAAATCGGTTAAATCATGTTTATAACGTTTAGATCTAGTTTCGAATGCTTAGATCTAGTTTCGAATCTTTAGATCTAGTTTCGAATGCTTAGATCTAGTTTCGAATCTTTAGATCTAGTTTCGAATGCTTAGATCTAGTTTCGAATCTTTAGATCTAGTTTCAAATGCTTAGATCTAGTTTAGAACGTTTAGATCTAGTTTAGAACGTTTAGATCTAGTTTAGAACGTTTAGATCTAGTTTAGAACGTTTAGATCTAGTTTAGAACGTTTAGATCTAGTTTAGAACGTTTAGATCTAGTTTAGAACGTTTAGATCTAGTTTAGAATGTTTAGATCTAGTTTAGAATGTTTAGATCTAGTTTAGAATGTTTAGATCTAGTTTAGAACGTTTAGATCTAGTTTAGAACGTTTAGATCTAGTTTAGAACGATTAGATCTAGTTTAGAACGTTTAGATCTAGTTTAGAACTTTTAGATCTAGTTTAGAACGTTTAGATCTAGTTTAGAACTTTTAGATCTAGTTTAGAACTTTTAGATCTAGTTTAGAACTTTTAGATCTAGTTTAGAACTTTTAGATCTAGTTTAGAACTTTTAGATCTAGTTTAGAACTTTTAGATCTAGTTTAGAACTTTTAGATCTAGTTTAAAACTTTTAGATCTGGTTTAGAAAGTTTAGATCTAGTTTAGAACGTTTAGATCTAGTTTAGAACGTTTAGATTCAGTTAAGAATATTTAGCTCCAGTTTAGATTGTAAAAATCATGTAGAAAAAGAGGGAGATTCGATTGTGAATTCTAAACTTTATTTTAACGAGAAAATTTCCTACAAAGAAAATATACAAAGCAATGAGAGAAGAAATTGCGTCACATACATATATTAATTGTAATTGTAATTGTAATTGTAATGACCCGAAAGTTAAAGATATATCCATTTAATCTGGATTGAGTTCTCTGTAAGTGTTTGGTATGGCGAGTGAAATCTCTAAGTACCATTTTAATAGCCCCACTTTAAAAAACTTCAACGCAATAGAAACTATAATTCAATACGGGCCCCTTTAATAGCTTCCACAGAATAAGGGGGTTATATTTTAAATAACTCTATAGCGAAGGTCCAAACCCTCTTCAAACACCTTAAATCTTCACCCCTTTCGCCCATTGAATTTGGCAAACGGCCGCCCAGTACCTAACCAGTGACTTCTCAAATACAAATATAATATTATAAATATAAAAAATTTAAAGTGTACGTATCACGAAAATTGAGTTCACATCTTTTCTGTATAAAGATCATCGACTCTACATAAAACGGTAAGTTATTTGCTATTTTTTAGCTATTCATCGGGGCAATTATGTTTCGAACCCCCCCCCCCCCAAAAAAATAGAAAAATTCATGGTAATGCCTGGAATCGGTATTGTTGTTTCACATACGTTCTAAACACTCGAACCACATTTAGTGGCTAATAATATTTTGGCTCGTAGTACATGTCATAATCTTGTCTGCTAATGGCAAAGGCAATATACTAATCAAAGAGGAGAGAAAGATGGAGAGAGAATCAGTATAGGCAGCCGTGATCCATGCGTGGTGAAAACGGGGGTAAATCTACGGTACACTGCGGCGCCTGAGCGCAGCTTTCTCGCGCATAGTTGACGTAGGGGATGACAGAGATAAGGCGAGGATGTCAATCCCCCCCATGCGCAAAGGATGTGCGTCCTAAAACTAAACGTACCGAAAATTATTTTTACTATCCCCTAGGACTACCCCATATTTTCCCATTTTTCGGCGGATTTTATAAAGCGCGTTTCTATCTCCCTCTCTCTCCTCTTTGTACTAATCATGTTTTCCAGGCTAGCAGTCATCAGAGCCTTACTAAAAACGAACAAATTAAGTTTTTCTTTATATAATTGCATATTCTTTCTTAAGTTTTCATAAGCCATGACAGGATTCATCTGAGTTGCTGCGGATGACGTCAATCTATTCCAACAAACCGTATGTTCTTGAGAAATTATGTATACTCAAGAATTAATTTTAAAACATAGCATAAATTCCACCTTACAAGACTTTTGGCAAAATTAACTAATTTAGTTAGAACTTCAACTGCAAAAGATCTTTTCCCGCTGATGAATCTGTTAGTCCATTCGTGATAAATACCCTTTAAAAACTGCAACTACCTATATAGACGTTAGCTACGCTTGACTGCCATTTTCCAAATTACCCCTTTGAAGACTATTGTCAAAATTTTTAACTACTGTAAAGCCAACAGTGGGTCGGAATAGTAGGCTATAGGATAGCTACTATAGTAACATTGACATTGAATTTTTTTGATAGGTAAGGGAAGATAGAGAGAGAGAGTTACCGCGGGTTACCAGTTAGAGGTTCCCAGAGTGACAATAATGTCTGGAGATGTATGGGGATTAAATACACAATATAATAAATCGGGGAAGTACTTTTATGGGATTAACTTACATCCCTTTTATATATAAAGAGAGAGAGCGAAAGTATTTTTTTCTACCAAGAAAATGGGGCTATAAATTAAATTTCAAAATGCGCCACCTGTTTTATTTTACTATTAAATAAAAACGAAAATAAATGAGCCCGAAGTTCTTAACACAGTCAAGGATAGATTTAATTTTAGAAGTAAAAATGGATAACGGTTACTATTTACTTCAGTCCGACTCATAGCCCAGTATAGAGCCCCTCCCTCCAACACGTAACGAAAAGTTTAAATTATCTTATTGGCTCACTTAAACTACGTTTTGATAACGTTGCTGACGGGGACGGCGATAAATACGTAGTTCCTTTTTACCTCTGTCGCTATGACCCCGCCTCTTCTTTCATGCCCCTCCGTCCCGTGGAAGGGGGTCCGGGACTTTGACGCACGCCTAGATTACTCTGTTATCAATAGCCCCTTCCAAAAAGTTTGACTGCCTTGTGCATCTTGTTGTTTAAGTTCTTCGCGCATGCGCACTTGGAGCTAAAAAACGTCATATCTAGGTTGTGAACTAGGCTATGCGGGGAAACTACTTCCTGTTTGTTGGAAGAACTGAACTGACTCAGACTAAGAACATTTTTTCAAAACTTTTTGGAAGGGGCTATTCCCACATCTAAAATTAAATCTATCCCTGCTTTGACCCAATTATACGGAGAACGCTTTGTAGTCTCTAGCTCTTTATTGACTTTTCTGGATCTCCTTTCAAGAAGAAGGAAAGTAGCGTTAAAGGAAAAGATCACATAACATTATTAGACCTAAAAGAACGGCCTTTGTCTAAATGTAAAAGGAAAAATATTAAAAAATAAATAAATGATCTCTTATTACAAAATAATTAACATTTAATTAGTCTTAAAAACGGGGACTACTGCGCTGCCATTGTTTAGGCGCAGTTTGCTAGACCGAACCGTGACCTTATGAGCGTTTTCCTTTGGGTCCTGGCGGAGCGCTCCCAAGGAGCAATAAAAATGGTAGTTGTAGTTTCCAGCTTCGTTAAAGTTCAACTTAAAGACTGTTTTTGAAGAATAGGATCTCCTAGTTTTATTCCTCCATGGGAGCGCTCCGCGAGGACACAAAGGAAAACGCTATTATTCTTACCGCTCTCACAGCCTGTGAGAATTCAACCAATCCCGTCGGGTAAGAGGTCAGATTTAGTAGACGCCATTAAAGCAATGGCGGAAACGTAGTCCTCGGTTTTAAGACTAAATAAATGCTAATTATTTAGAAACAAGAGATAATTTTTTTATTTTTTAATTTTTTTAAATTTTTACTTTTATATTGAGAAAAAAAACGTTCTTTGAAGGTATAATGTTATGTAACCTGAACTTTTCCTTTAATAAAGTGCAATACAACTTCGATGTTTTGTTGCTCTAATTAGAAAACTAAACATTTGGCGTAAGATTTTGTTGGTAACCCGCATTGTATGTAATTCTCCCAAAGATTTCTTATTGCTTCTTGGTCAATCTTCAATGTTTAACCAAACTCCTCCTACCATTATTTCGGAATTTTCTTTTCATTATTTCCTAACAATGAATATTTCGCAAATTGAGTTAATTAAACAAAGAGCTTAATCGTTGCGACCCTTGTCAGTTTTGTGGTTTCCAATTCAGGGAAAAGATAAGAAACCGTGGATCTTATTAACCCTGTAATTAGTTTTACACTTAAGTGCATATTTTTACGAGTTAGGGTTGATTTAAAATGGCTTAAAGTGAGCATTACATTCAGAAGTAAAAAAGGTAAACTGTATTTTCGAGAAATTAGATTTCTTATCGTCGCAGATTAAATTGTCAGCATTTAAGCAAATCGGTTGAATAATACTTCGGTTATGGCCGCGGCTACTGTTCCTGACAAAAAGGTGAAAAGAAAGTAGAAAGGAACGCTGACGCTACTCAGGTCCAAATCAGTCGTGCTTTTCAACGGTCTCTTCCACTTCACTTGTTCAATTAAGTATTGCTTCTCAATATACATATAATTGAAAACTTGCGTTTCAAAAATTTGTTCCATGCTGTAATAAAAACATTTGTCAAGCGTTTTAATCGGTTTACTATAAGAAATTATTACAGACCTCAGTTGGAGGTTCTCTTGCACTTGCGGTGAGCTTCTCAACCAAGAGGTGTTGAAAAAGAAGTGTAGGTAGTCAAAGCTAATATCTTGGTTCGAAAAGTAAAGGCCTCCGTTTTCTGCCATGATCATTTTGCTCCCAGAATCAGATTTAAGGGATCCTCCCAAGAACCACATCAGAAAGATGTCCGCTACAATTAGAGATTTTTCCCCCAAAAGAATCGGAAGATATCCTTCAAGTGTGTGCATATCCACAACACTAGCGAAAATATTCTCCTGATCGAGTGCATCTAACCATTTCTTTACTTCTGGATCCAAGGTTGCCTAAAGAATCGCAACAAAGAAGTCAAGGGAATGGAGGATTTGACTCGGAAAAACCAATATACCAAATATTTCAGATAGTCGAAATCTCCGGTTTCTTTGAACATTATTGGTGAAATTCCCGATTTGATCAAGTCCGAGAGGGTGTCGATGTAATTGTAGCTTTCCGTCGTGAACTCCGTCCGCAAGAAACAACCCAAGAAAAACAGAATGAAAGTCACTCCGATCAGCCACGACGAAGCGAGCAGACGACAAGTAATGTGGGGCAAAACGGTGGGAATTGCTACGGCACAAAGTTTTGTCTGATTTATGGTGGAATGCATAAACGTCGGACACAACGCAATTTAGTACAGGCGAAGGCAGGAGGCGTGCGCAAACGTCTGCTTTTTGCGCACGACGCCCTGCCTTCGCCTGCACTAAATTGCGTTGCGTCCGACGTTTATGAATTCCACCTTAAAGCGAAGACATTTTTGTTATGAGTTGGCAATCTCTGCTAAATGGATTACTAACACGATACTCGCTCGCTCTACGATCTGTCATTCTTTTCAATCATTAGCGAACAATTAATTGCTTACGTTCGGCGCACAAGAGTGACGCGTACTCCCAGACATTTTCCAGAGTTTCTTTTGCCATGTTCTTGACAACTTTCTTGTTGGACAACGATTTGTATTTGTTGGTTACGATGGAGTGAATGACGAGCAAAAGTGACAGAAATAAAAGGGCTGACACCGTTAAAATCAACACCTATTTGAACCAAGAATGGAATTTAATGAATTCCGTACTGAGTGGAATGGTAATTAATTGAGTGACATTTACTGGAGTGTCCATATTTAAGAAAGACAAAGAAGTTGACGTGACTTTCTTCGGGGCGGCGGACACGATAATTGTCTTGGCCGTGAGGAATACCGGAGCTGGACTAAAATATTCCAGTCGGCCATCGAATAACGAGCGTTTCCTGGGAATCATGATAACATTTGCATTCTTAAACAAGAATAAGAATTATTAAAAATTCCTATATCTGAAAAGTTTGGTCTAATTTCTCTTTCGCTTACATTTAAAAAATCAGGAGCCGTGATTAGTTTAGAAACATCAAATTGTTTCACTTTAAATCCTTCGTAAATTAACCTAAAACCAAAGGTCATCTTGAATTTCAAAATGTTAATAACTGTCCATAAATTTAGTTAATATTATAAATTATACGAAGAACGGGATTTTGTGGAAACTTTATCATGAACTAAAGGTATTATTTGGTGGTTTTTGATTACGGTTGAAATAGACAATTTATATACCAAACCCGTTTTGATTAAACTAATGTATAAAGAATAATAAACAAAAATTCCTCGTTTAGTTGTTAATGATTTCGAATAATTCGCCATTTTCATACTTTTAAAACTATTCGAGTCGTATGAGGCGAGTAATGTTAAAACTCTCGAAATTTCGCGCCATTTGACCGAACTAGCGAGAACTGGTGTGTTAAATAAAATTGATTCTCGTTCGGCCCATCTACTCGAATCTAATGCAAAGAAGTGTGAAAAATACTTCATGTTGAATGATCGTTTGAAATAATCCGCCATGATTTTGTACCAAGACGCGCCACTCTCGATATTCCACGATTCCTGTCAATAAATATTTAATTGCCTTCAGGTGAAAGAATTCCATTCGAGACTAGCGAGTGAATGTTGATAAACTCCTCCACTGTCGTCGTGTTTACGGAAGTCTCTTGGGCGTACCTATAAAAAATAATTAATTAATGTTCAAATCGACGAAAATATTTATGATTTGAAAATACAAATCGTGCCTGTATTTAAAAAATAGATCATTTCCCAGAAATTTTATTTCGTTCAGCGCCATTTTGGGCTTCACTTAAACCATAGCATAGCTTGTACAATCCGAAAGACCAAGACACAATGTATAATCCTTTACACGGTTCGTACACTACCTGGGAATCCTGGAAAACCTGGAAAAGTCAGGGAAATTGAAAATAGGCCTAAAAGGTCAGGGAAAAGTCAGGGAAATTGAAAATGGACTTCAAAGGTCAGGGAAAAGTCAGGGAAAAATATATTTTAGGTTAAAGTCTGGATAACAGTATCAGGGTGACCAAAGAATGTGTTGTCTGAGATTTGACCAGAGTTGCCCCAAATTTGCGGAGCTCGCTTCGCTCGCTCTGGTTTAAGTTAAATTTAAACCAAATAGTCGACTTATTTTTATAACAATAACAACTCGTTCAAAAATGATTCGAGTGATTTTAGATTGATTTTCATATATGTTCGCCATGTACGTTATTGCAAAAGGTCAGGAAAATTTGTGGAATTTAGTCAGGGAAAACCTGGAAAAGTCGTGGAATTTCATTCGAAAAATTTTGTACGAACCCTGCTTTAAAGCTTCAATTGCCTCAAATTTTATGCGATATTAATGTAATAGAATATTAAGAAAATTAAGTACTCTCCATTCAGTGCCTTTTTGGAATCGTCTATTTCAAGTCTGGTGCGGTACATAGTTCGGGTAATAAGTCAATGATAACATTTTAACTACTCTTGTCGTTAACCACACACTGACGCTAGTGTTTCAGTTGCTAGGGTTCGACTGAAATGAAAGTGATGAATAATTTATTTCAATCTTACTAACATATTCAGCAAACGCTCCGTACAATCTGTTCAGTACTATTGTATAAAACCCAAAAACAGTTTCGTAAAGAAAGATAAGAACATTGCCGTGTTTTGGCATTTTAAATAACTGCTATAATGAATAATTAATTAAAATTTTATTGACATGTACAGTGTAATCAATATTATTTAAATCTCCGAGTGACGATGACGTCACGGAGAGGTATCACACTGGACGTTTCTGTGTGTGTGTCTGTCTGGGGGGGGGTGCGTGTGTTGCGGATATTTCAGCAAATATTTTCGAAATTGCTGCAGTAGAAACATGGGTGTCCGATGCTCGCAGCGCTGCGTGCGAAACTGTTACTGAACGTAGCTAAGGTTCTCCTATAGTTTTTTGGTTAAAAGTAGCAAATATACATATAGTAGGCTCGTGTTGATTGTGTTAGCTCTATTTTAAACTAAGTCAGAAATGCACCGAGTAACATAATGAAGTTTTAAAAATTAAAATAGTTTATTAACTATGGCATCGGTATCGGCTCACTAAACACTAAACAATCTTTGGAGCCCACCACTATGAAATATCTGCATGATGATGTTTTTTTAGAAACGTATTTTATTACAACTTAAAAATTCAATAAATCGATGGCAATGTGTTAAGGTTCCATAATATGACGATCTTTTCACTTAGCGGATAAGGGGTTTGGGAACTCAACCAAATAATTTCTAAAACCATGCATCCCCTATTGTTACTAATATCAACCATGTAGTATGTCAAATTCGTTAACGATTTGTGACGGCATTAGCGTGCGAAGAAACAAACCACTTTATAAAATATACAGGGTGTTTTTAATTGGTCTGCCATAAATCAAAGAGTGTGCTCTTGGGGTCAGACTGAGTGAAAAGTGTCAAAGAACATGGGGGTATAAAACATTTAGTTACGGAGGTACGGGCCCCTAACACAAAGAAATTGGCACTCATGAGGAGTAAGATATATCAGAGTGCTCATCTTGTTCAGATAATTTCAATAGCCTCCAATCTAGAAACGTTAATGAGACTTTATCCAGCAGAAGTGTACGTTTAAAGGTAGAAGCTGGTAATATTAAGTAGTTCAAAGTGTATTAACACAAGAGTGGGCATTTTGAACAATACCTTTAAAAACGATGTAAACTTCGTACGAATAAAAGAAACATTAACTTCAAACACTATATATTCTTTATATAGGAGCCATATTGTTTAATACATCCATGACCCATAGAGACTTCCGCAATATCCAAATAAAATTGGAAACATTTAAAAATAGTTTCAGTGTCTCTTTAACATACCCTGTTAAAGCCCGTGAACTATATCCTGTTATTGCCCTTTCAACTATATCCTGTTTTTGCCCCTCTTTTTTTTTAATTAATGAGATACCTTTCAAAGATAACATCTCATCTCCAATGAGGTAGCAGCACCCTAAGCTATCCTCCCTTAGTCGCAAACAGAGTAAAAGGTAGGTAACTGAGGTTACTTTATAACCCTGATCAAAAGAAGTTTGGAAAATTGCGAAAGCTAGGGTGGATTGATAAACAATGTTTAAACTAATGGGATAAAAGTAGTCAATCTAAACTAATCTTGAGAAAGTGTATAGCTTCCATTTTTCAAACTCAGTCTTAAAATGCGTTGCAGTTAAAGGTACCGCGGATTTATACACAATGAAAGAGCGTAATGGGTGCATTCTCGAAGTGGAAAACACCAATGTATTATTTTGCTTCACCCTAGAACCTTCTAACCTTTTTTCATAACCCCAATAAAATACCTTATTTTCTGATTTTCAATATGATAAACAAACTGCGCCTAATTCGATCTCGGGTGCCGCCCAGGATGGGCGACATTCGTCCTTTACCTAAATTTCCCGTAATATTTAACCTATAGTATTTTATAACATAATATCGTGCGGTAATTTAATTCATTACAAATTATCATAGTAAATTGAATTTAACGTGTATCGGGTGTTGCGTTTTCCTGTCAACCAGTCGATGTGCTGTTTTGCGATACATCAGTGTGAAATCCAAAATACTTGCCCATAAAAATTTAGCTACGTTAACTATTTCTTGATTGAAATATCATAATCCCTAATGACTTCAAATTTTAGACAAGTGTTTCCCCCCCAACTCTAATTAGCGTTTAAAACTAGTATGTTTTAATTACAATTAAAAGGCCGACAAAATATTACTCGGCGATGACGCCAACACCCGGTATATAACCCACGTATTATAATTAAACGATATTATTTTTCTTTATGCATTTAACCTTTAATTATTTAGGGCCGATAAACAATCATAAACTAAAACAGTCATCAAAATTTTAAATTTGTTTTCGGTCAAACTAGAGATATTTTTAATTAATTATCAACAACAATAGGAATTTTTGTCACTTATCTAAAATCACACCACAACTACGTGTAACGACACTGATACAATTTGATGAACGAGATGCGTATCTCTATTGTATAAAAGATATTAGTTTTCGATATTGAAAGTCATTAGACAATGAAAGGAACAATTTGGTTGATTGCTGCCCTTTTGGGCTCCGTTACAAAAGTAAGATAATTTATATAATTTCGTTATTTTTTGTTATTTGGGTTCCTGCTTGAAATAATGGTAGTTTTTTAAGTGGTGTTCAGATTTGAAACCATTATTAAGGATATAATGTATCCTTGTTTGACAAAAAATATCGTGATTTGACAGGAAACAAATTCTAAAGATTTGTGACGACCCGAAAAATTTACGAAAAAATATGTTTTAATCAAAAGCACGTGTTTATAAATAAAATGCAGTCTTCTCTAATCCTAATCCACAGTTCTTCTATTTCATAGCTTCCTAATTTTCCTAACGGTTATAATAATTTTCACACTCTAACTTCTAGAACGTAAGGATGTTGTTTGTAAAAATTACTAGTACCACAATACTTCAACATTTAAGTTCATGTTAGTACTAAATTAGGAAAGTTATGGAAACAGTATGAAATTTCCTGACGTTGACTCGACATTTAACACTTTTAATACTTCCCTAATATATCAAACCCATTTTCGAAACCTCTTGACTATCAGTGGCGTCGCTAGGCCTTTTTTGGGGGGGCTATAGCCCCCCAAATTCCAAATTTAGCCCCCCCCCAAATAATCCGTAAACCCTACCAAATAATTGCAGTTAGCAACCTAAAATTCTGTAGCAATATATAAAAGATTATAATGATATATTCGTTAAGTTTAATCTCAGCAGAGATGAATTTCAATATCAAACAGTGCAATTTTGAAGAAAAAAAACAGATCTAGACAAGTAAAATGTTTCATGTTCTTTCGAAGGGAGTCCCAATAGTGTGGACTAAAAGCTAACCAAAACTAAAAATAAACTTAAAACGAGTTCGGTTCCGAAACTCTTTATCAATAAATGGATGTATATCTTTAAAATACAAATAATTTCACGTTGACACAAATTTACGGATAGTTTTAAAGGTCTACACATTTTCGAATGAACACATTATGCAATTTTTTTTATTTAGTTCTTATAATAACTAGTTTGCCCAGATTTAGCCCCCTTCCCCAAATTTCAAACCCTAGCGACGCTACTGTTGACTATTCTAGGTTTACCAAGTACAGTCAAAACCCTGTGTCACATTAGGAATACTACTTGTAACAGGAATCATTGGCTAGTTATTTTCTCAAAGTATCTAGGCGGATTTTGATGGAAGAGCTAGACGAATTTTACGTCGCAAATAATTTATCTCGTTACGTGTTGCACCTTGCTAACAACCAATGAAATCATAGCTAGAAAGACTTCAGAATTAATAGGCGGATTGTAAGTTCTCAAGCCTGGCCCACATTGGAGATTAGAGGCGAAATTATCCCAATTAGCTGTATGCATTCCTGGTAACAAAAAATAGAGCTATTTCAGTGGGGGAAAAATTTCGTCTGCTACGAAAATTGGGCCTGCCTTTGAGTGTAGGGCGGACATTTTGTGAGGGTTTTCTCTATGGGCAAATAGCATTGGTGACGTAGCCATTACCCCCTCTGAAATAGCTCTATACGAATTACTATTATTTTTCCACCCAAATAACAATCTTAAGATTATCGATCAAGTTCATAATTATTAAAACGAAACCAAAATAAATAAATAACTTCGACATTTATATATCAAAAATATACAAGAACCAAGATTTGTATGAAAAATCATTTGTCAATCTTAAAATACAGAGTTTACACTACAGGAAAACATACCTTAAATATTATAGTGAGTCCAAGGTTAAGTATTCTTTTTTCAAATATCAACTTCCCAAATGTATATGCAAAACACATCACATTATATCATCAATCGCGACAATGGGCCTCACGGAAGTCGAAGAAAAAAATATGTATATATTCAATAAAGTTCCTATATAGTAGTATAGAAAGTATTTTGGAAGTCACTGAAGCGCAGTTCGTGGCTTAGTTCTGGTATGAAAAGTTTGCGCCACAGAGCTATATTGGCCGTACACATTGCTATATTTTATTTAACTGCATTGGTAAAAAGTTTAAAAAATTTAAATGTTAAATAATTTCAATTAATTTCACCATTTTAGGGTATCGTTGGTTCACAACGTCCTATCTATAATTTGGGACATATGGTAAACGCTGTGAAACAAGTTCACAGTTTTATTGATGACGGAGCTAATGCGCTAGAAACTGACGTCACTTTTAATAAATATGGAGTCGCCGAATACACTTATCATGGAGTACCATGCGATTGTTTCAGGGATTGCTTGAGATGGGAGTATTTTGGAACGTTTTTGGATTACATCAGTGATGTCAGTACACCCGGTAAGTACTATTTATATTGCGGTTTTTAAAAGTTCACTAAAAACACGCGAACCCTAATGATTTTTCGGTTGATATCTCTCCGTGTTTCCCCTGTAAATTACCGATACTCTACCGATTCAAATTTCGGCAAAAATTAATTACCGTTCTGTCGGTAATTTATTTTTTACCGTGTATACTGTATAGTCTATTAAACCACGTTGATTATGAGAACTTTATATCTAATTTAGGTGCTTTAAACACGGGAAAATAGTGGGACATTGAGAAAAAAACTGTACTCCGAAGTAAAATTGGCTAATTTTAAAGTCTCTGACAATCTAGTACACTTAAAATTTGTACATGAGAAATAAAATCTATCTTTATGTGTATTATGTTATTAACCATAAAGATTGGTTTTAATAAATGAAAACGATAACTAATTGTATAAGTTTATAAGATATGTTCCATAAGAAAGACACTACGTATACTTCGTAATGCTAGAGACTTACTGAGAGCTAGTTTGAGGACGACAAGCGTCAATTGACTATACTCCGTTCTGCAGTCCACATTCTTATTTAGTCAGTACTAAGCATTTGACAGCGCCTCACCAGGAGTCGTTTTACGAGAATCTATCTCGTTACACCTACGTCACTTCATGACAAGCTCTCAGTAACCATTGACAAACTTATGAAACATATCTTTTGAACTTAAGGGTTTTTGAGGTAAATTTAATCTTTGGTCTTTCTACAAGATAAAATATTTCCCTTTTATAGGTAATTCTAAATACAGGGATTCGTATGTACTGCAGTTCTTCGACTTAAAAATAAACAGTTTTTCATGGGACATTAAGCAAAAGGGCATGAGAGACATTGCCGGAAAGCTTATCACAAACTTTTACAAAAATGGTACGATTGCTTGTGAGATTTGCAAGCGAATTGTTTTCCTGGGTTGTAACTTTGTGGATAAATTTACAATTTCAGGAAGACGTGAAAACAGACTTAAGTTTATATTCAGCTTACCCAAATCGGGTGACGCTGACTTGGCGAAAGAAGTGTACCAAGCATTCGACAATGCAGGGCTAGGACACTTAAAAGCTAATTTTGGTAAGCAGTACAGAACAACTGAAAAGATACATTTGAAAGGCACATAGATTTTTAATGGTGACTAAACTAGTGGTCGGCGTTTGGACAAGATAATCCACAGAATTTTGGTTAATCAGTTATCCATGAATAATAATCAGATAATTATTCGTGAATTTATTGCATTAATCATAGACTTCCCGTGGATAATTTCAAATTATGGATAAAGATAAAACAAACAGATATTATCCTATCCAAATGCCGACCACTAGACTAAACTAAACGTTCTTAGCTTATTTGATCTTAACTTATGTCAATTAAATTAAGTTCCTTGCATCGTAGATGAATTTAATATGGACACTATAACGAATTCACACCAGTCAAAAAATAAATGATCTCTTATTAAAACAGAATTAGCATTTAATTAGTCTTAAAAATGTGGACTACTGTACCGCCATTGGTTTAGTGGCGTCTGCTAGCCACAACCTCTTACCTTTACCTCTCTCAGCCTGTAAGAATTCAACAAATTGCGTTAGGGTAAGAGGTTCGTGCTAGCAGACGCCGCTAAACAAACGGCGACACAGTAGTCCTCGTTTTAAGAACTAATTATTAAATTTTGTAATAAGAGATCATTGATTTCTTAATATTTTTCCTTTTATATTAATGTATAAAGTTATGTTATCTGAATCTTTCCCGCTAAATGATTTTTGCTGTTAAATTAGGTTTCGACGTCTACAGCTACGAGGACCTTTACACTATTAAACACAAATGGCATAGCGGTGGTCACACCGATAATATATGGCAAGGAGACGGCATTACTAACTGCTTACCCCGAAGCACAGCGAGACTCATTCAATCCATTAAGATGCGGGACTCAAGCAGCGACTCCTTTATGACGAAAGTCTACTATTGGACCGTTGACAAACGATCCACCATGAGGTACGCGTTGGACGTGGGTGTCGATGGTATCATGACCAACCATCCTGCTAGACTGAAGGAGATTTTGCAAGAAAATGGTGTGAGGAACCGCTTCAGAATGGCATCGCATAATGATAATCCTTTCGAAACTATGAAATCGCCATCGATATACGCTAAACTTCTGTTACCGGAAATTCTAGACAACGTTGAAGATGATGAAGTTCCTGAAACGAAAGAAAATTACGACCCTTTACCCATATCATAATTCTCAAAGAAGAATATTGAGGTTAATTCTAATTGCCATAATTTTAAATGGTGGAAATACTGTAGTTCGAACTCTGAAAAATGATCGAAATAGTAAGAATATATAGTCACACAACAAATATTTTCCAACTAAAAAATATATACAGGGTGTTTTTGAAAAGTCCATCAGTAATGAAGAAGCGTGTTTATTGGGCCCAACTGAGTGGAAAGTATCAAAGAACATGGTTACATGGGGTGTACAACATTTGGTTACGGAGATATGCCCCCTCCAAAAATATTGGCCCCTAAAACATATCTCCGTAACCAAATGTTGTACACCCCATGTTCTTTGATACTTCCCACTCAGTTGGGCCTATAAACACGCTCCTTCATTATTGATGGACTTTTCAAAAACACTCTGTATGTATATATAAGTATAAGATTGAAATTGTCGCTTACGAAAGCCAATGACTTAAGAACTGTTTGTTAAAGGGAAGGGTAAAACGTTTTTAAATAAGTAGTACTACATGTAAAAAATACGAAAATAGTACCGAAAGAAAAATTGTCTTTAATTATTTATTATATTATTTCTACCATACTAAATAAGTAATCCATTCAACTTCGCGCCATTTTTCCAATAATTTAAAGAGACTAATGTCTCTTTGTTTATCGCGTTTAGATTTGCAAAAATGTTAAAGCAATGATAGTTAAGAATATTTGTCAATCAGACGCTGGGAAATGTATACACTGTAAAAAAAATCCGTACTATCCAGTACCGACTAAGGTATATTTCAATGCATCTCCAGACGTACCTTTATAGGTACTAGAAAATACCTTTTTGTAAAGGTAGTGTAAAATACCTCTCAAAGAAGGTATTTTTAAGGGTGAAAGGTAATTTGTGGTACTGAAATAGGTATCATTGAAAACCCAAAAATTGTCGGAATTTTGTTGAAAGGTATTCATTATTACCTAAGTCGGTACTCGTTAGTACCTAAGTGGGTACGCGGTAATACCCAGGTATGTACTCGTTAATACGTAGGGAGGTACTCTTTCATACCGAAGGGGGTACTCATTCATACCGAAGGGGGTACTCGTAAATACCGAAGGGGGTACTAGTAAATACCGACGGGGGTACTCGTAAATACCGACGGGGGTACTCGCAAATACCGACGGGGGTACTCGTAAATACCGAAGGGGGTACTCGTAAATACCGACGGGGGTACTCGTAAATACCGAAGGGGGTACTCGTAAATACCGAAGGGGGTACTAGTAAATACCGACGGGGGTACTCGTAAATACCGACGGGGGTACTCGCAAATACCGACGGGGGTACTCGTAAATACCGACGGGGGTACTCGTAAATACCGACGGGGGTACTCGTAAATACCGAAGGGGGTACTCGTAAATACCGAAGGGGGTACTCGTAAATACCGAAGGCGGTACTCGTAAATACCGAAGGGGGTACTCGTAAATACCGAAGGGGGTACTAGTAAATACCGACGGGGGTACTCGTAAATACCGACGGGGGTACTCGCAAATACCGACGGGGGTACTCGTAAATACCGACGGGGGTACTCGTAAATACCGACGGGGGTACTCGTAAATACCGACGGGGGTACTCGTAAATACCGACGGGGGTACTCGTAAATACCGAAGGGGGTACTCGTAAATACCGAAGGGGGTACTCGTAAATACCGAAGGGGGTACCTGTTCATACCGAAAAAACGTTCTATTTTAAACGTTTTAAACTATAAAGGTATGTTGTGCTATTGAATTTGGTAACATTTAAAGCCCAAAAATGGTTGGTGTCAGAATATTTTCGTTTATTTCATATTTCAATTACATTTTCAACTGTTATAATTGGCAAAAATCATACACTCAAGCGGTTAACGACATTCTTTATGGTTACTGGTACCTTTTCAAGACCAGGCTGAATTTCCAAAACAACTTTCTGAATAAATTCCAAAGTTTTTGATAGCTTTTTAGGGTATTCTATTTGAAACACATAGTACGTCATGAAAAGAGTGGCAAATCCTTTTAGTAAGGAGGCAGCTGTTATAACGGACGTTTCTAAAACCATTTGAACAGGTTTTTCTAAAAAATCTTCATTTGTAAGGTGGATAACAACATTTTTGTGACTTGGAATCTATGATAATTGAAATTGATATAGTTAATCTCAAGTATAAATATAATTTCATGGTATATAATTCCTTCAAATGTGTGTATCTAAAGATTTAAATCAACTTACATCAAATGTGAACACTAAATTTGAGTCTTCTTTAAATATTAACGGCAGCAAAATTAATGTAGCACCAACTTTCATTTCTATATAAATAGAAAATAATTTCAGTTCAGATTTGAAGTGTTTTTATTTCAATTATGCAGCGTTGTACCTTCGTATTTTTCATCTGTTACGAAATCTTTCTTGGCCATTAAGTGCATTTCAAGCCTTTTGAATAGTTGCGATTTTTTGGTCAAATCAAAAATTTTGCCAGTTATGGGCTGGAAATAAGCTTGAATTTTTCTTACAGGATTGAGCTCACACTTTATAACTCTTTGAAACTCCCTTAAAATCTAATTGAGAAATAATTACATTTCATAATTTTTCTTCATATAGTTAGTTGTAATTTAACTTACCTCTGATTCTCGATTTAGATTGGGGAAAATTTCCAGAATTTCCGGCACCGCTTTCTTTCCAACCTCTGCTTGCCTATATTTAAATGTTCTTTCCATTTTCTCATCGATCAGAATTTGGCAGGGTTTATTCTTTTTGCTTTCATCTTGTATTGATTTCACGTGCGCTGCAATACTCATTTCATCTTCCAAAACATCATCCTGAAATCCATTTTATCGTGTTTAGTTCCATCTTCTCACACATCTTTATAGTTTTGGTATCATTCTTGATTCTTACCAGAATTGGAAATCTTTTGGCTTTTTTTGTTGGCTGAGTTTCCTTTTCATTATGTTCACATTCATTAGGGTTACCTTGTTTCCTCTTGTTTTTCGAGTGACCATGTTTGACCTTAGCTGCTTGAACACACTCTAAATGCGTTAACGGTTTGCGTTCCCTTTTGTATTTTGAAATAAGGCTTGACATCCAAGTAGCCTTGAACAACATAGAAAAAGTGAAAGAAATCCATGATCTTGTTAAAAATGAAATTAAAACAATATTATTCACTTACATATTCTGGTCCAAGTTTGCTTCGGTCCCCCAAAAAACGGTGTTGTCGCACCAAAGCACTTGCTACTCTTGTATATTCGTTGTGCGTTGGGTATCTTGAAAATTGTAAATATAATCAGTAAATTATTTTTGGAAAGAATGATGATTTTAAGGACATAAACTTTCAGGTTCTTTACTTACAGCGTATAGCGGCTTAAGTCTTCGTATAACATACGAACTATTTCAGTTTTGTATTTAACGCTAAAAACGATCGGATTTTTGTCATCAATAAATTTTTGTATATGATGTGGTAATTTCGGCACGTTATATGAGAGTGGAACTCTGCGGCCATTTTGAGGTTGGTGGGTTTCATAATCAATGTGTCGAGGATCATCAGTTATTTCGGCAATTGGAATACTCAAGTTGTCAGTGACACTAATTAAGGGATATCAGTACTTACCTTAAGAAACAATAAGATATATTTATGTCTTACCTAGAAGATGTGGATGGAGACCTATCCTTTTCGTTAGATTTGCCAACCACGTTCAGTTGACTTCCATCGGGGGGACTCTCTTCAGAATCACTATCTATGTCGATAAACTGATTCCACTTTTCAGAATGTATCTGAATGACAGTGAAATCCTTTTTGAAAGTGGTTTTAATCTTTGGCGCTAGGTTTTCAATTGTGAATGGCTCAGCCAGGTTGATTTCCTTCCGTCTTTCGTCGAATTTCACGCAATAGCTTCTAGTAGCCTAATTTTTACATTTTAGTACAATATGAAAAAGTAATTTTTGGCTAAAATGAATTTTAAGAATGTTAATTTGTATTTACATTTTTGTGTTGTACAATTTAAGAACAACTAAATACAAAGGTTATACCTTAAACTGATATACATTTTAGAATTAATATTATAAGCATTCATAGCGGAATAGTCTACTTCGTCGCCGGGTTGGATTATTTTCCAAATTTTAGTGTCTTTAACTTGGTAAGCATTTAGATGAGAGCAAAATGTTTCCGCGCAAAATATCTTGCCACATACAATCCAAATTTCATCAATTTTTAGAATATGCGCAATTTTTATAAACATGGGAATCTCTTCACCATGAACTAAATTAGTGGTTATAAATGAACATGGTTTGTACGAAACTGATTTAAATCTAATTTCTTTGGCTTTGCAAATTCTTAGGTTTTCTGTATCTACATTGAGATAATTGCACTCTCTAATTTTTAATTTTAAATCATATGGTAATGAGGAAAATAATACACTTTGAACGTTTTTTTGTTGGTTGTCATCTTGAAGACCGCTTCCTTCACTCAAATCGTGGCACTGGGCATACTGGTGTCGTTTGGCTATAGTTTTGGCAATATTCGTAAAATTACGACTTCTACTGGCCAGTACCTTCAGATTTTGATGCTTAGCTTCGAATCTAAAGCATGCTAGTCTCTTTAGAGGTCCATATTTTATGATTAAACGAGGATAGTGGACTAGGTAATGTACTTTAGGGGTGAATTTATCTGGAGCCAACAACTTAAGTTTGCAATAAAACTCTTCAATTAAATCACTAGCGTTCCCTAACCAAAGTCTATTTACAACTGGGGCAACCACTACATCTAGTATTTCCCTCAATTTTAAATAAAGATCCCAGTGAGCATTCCCTTCAGGAACAAGAGGACCAAATAAAAATGGAAACATGTAAAACAAAGAGCATTTCTGAGCCGCAGAGCCAATTAAATTGTTATCCTTAAAAATCATGGCCTTTGTAAAGATGCCAGATTTGTTCACCATGTCTTCAGATCCATAAGTAAAATCAGATAATATGTCATTCATTTGGTCAAAAGTGAAAAGATTGGCTGTGATAAGACCAGCTAAAACTAATTTCATGATGAGAGGTACTACTCCTTCATATATATCATGCATAATGTCAGGAGGAAAGCTTTCCATAACTTGAAATCCTGGAATTTCCAGAAAAGGCGATTTCTCCTTTACCCCATAAATGGTCTCATTGTCACTGTTTTCTAGAACTGCATTAATATGATATAAATGGCCAGCTTCATTGCGTAATTGATAATCTGATTCCCTACACTTTTCAGAAATAGTTGCCCTCGTTGCCATACATTGACGGCAAATCCTTCCCTTTGAGAAGTTTTGCTGGAAACCCGCTAATAGGTGTGATGAAAGGTTGTCCCCGGATATTGAGGCTAAAGAACCTTTGACAACTACGCCTCTTTCTTTTACATAAATTCCTTGAGTTTGCAGTTTGATCAAATCTTGAATCAGAGGCTCGATTATAGGTTTATAACCATACATCTTATTTGCAACGTGTTTATAACGTGCAACGATGGCTAAATAAATATTACTTAATTTACTTCTAAACCTTGTAGGTAAATTGCCAAGAACAAAATAAAATACGGAAATTTTATGCTTCCCTCTCTTTGAGCCAAGTGGATTCGCTAACTCTAACTCATCAGTATATAAATGTATTCGTAATAACGAATTGTCACCTTTAAAACAATGGTGATTTAGAAATATATCTCCATCATTAAAATCAGAAAGTATGTTAGAACGTTTTTCTCCCCGTCTAGTGTTTTTCTGGATTTCTTCCCATATGTCATTGCATTTTAATAGCCTCTGGAGTACGGACAAAATACTTATATACTGAAAAGAATCTCTATAGTTCTTCCCATTCCTATAATTTTCCCCCAAATTGTATTCTACTGGAAGCAACAGTTCTAGCTCCTGTTTACAAAAATCATTCAATTTATAGTCGCTTCTAATTACGTCAGTTAAAACCTCAATTTCGGGAATCTCAGTGGGATCAGTATTTGCACATAAATCTCTAACATTCTCTACTATTATTCCAACATCGTTGGCAATGCTCATAGCTACCGAACGCGGGAGTAAATGTTTTTCTCTAAGTTTCAAAATCATAAGAGCCATATTTTTGCGCATGTTCAGTAAATATTCTTGACGATTGGTAATTTCATTATCAATCAAATCATGATAAACTTCTTCAACTTCATGATTCTCTACTTCTACATTTTCTAAATGAATATCAGCTTCCGGTCTAACATTCTTTGCTTTCAATTCTTTTTTATGTTTGCGCTGTATATGACTTTTAAAAGAATTGTATTTCTTGAATGTTTCTGAACAAATTCCCAAAGTACATCTTATTGTAAGATTAGACTTTTGGAAGTGTAAATTTCTGTAGTGTGCCAGAAGCTTGGCAATAGAAACTCTTCTGACATCACAGATCGAACACAGATACATATTGAATTCTGAACAAGAAAACAATTTTTAATTTAGTTTTGTTGTACACAGAGTATACCGTATTGTTAGGGGGTGGGGCATGTTTAACTACCGTATATGAAAAAATCAAATTTATTGCCAAATAACCTTTTAGTGTTTCCCAAAAATTAAAAAAATACCGCGAAAACGGTACGTGAACATAGCTGTTTTAAAATTTTCGCCGTTCGGTGGTAAGTCATCCGTTTGTTACCGGTTATATACGGTAAAAATACGGTAATTTAGCACGGTATCTGGTAAATTACGGGCTAATCTCAAACTAAGAATACTTTTTAATTTTTTAAAACTACATGTATAATAAGAAAGATTATCATACTAAATAATAGTTATTAGCTTGTTTAGATACTTAGTAATTTCTTTTTCTTTTCCATAACCGCTTCGTAACCCTAACGTAACACTAAAGGCGGATGCCCCCTGGCGTCGCGTGTAAGTTTCGCGTGCGCATGCGCATGTGCAAATCGGTGCAGACTTGTCGCTCGAGAATTTCTACGCGTTCATGCTGACGACTTGCGAAATTTGAGCAGCTTCCTATTTTCGTAAGTTCGCGCGCGAAAATATAAGCGACATATGGCGCGGAATGATTGGTGAAAAATGAATTTTTCCGCGTTTTTCTTTCTAATAAAACTTGAAAAATCACTCAGTGGCCTTCGTTGTTATCAGATTTTGGATTAAAATGGATTTTGACGTAAATTAATTAAAGAATTGATAATTTTAAACATCAAAATCACCGCAAAAGATAAGCGCTTCGGAATTGCATTGGCTATGAATACTGTTAGTGAGTGAATATTATCTACTTAAAGCCTTTGGGTAGAGCCATATTGAGCTCATTACTATTTAATTTTCAGTACGAAAGGTTTCTAGCCTGTAACAACCCCTAGAAACATTCGGGCAAGGTGATACTGTCAAAAGAGTGGCGCGATTTTCAATTACTCGTTCCTATACAACACCCACCTTAATGCACACCCTAGGCTTTTGTTTTTTCATTTTTGGGCCGACCATTTCCAAATTAGCCTCAAAGGTGTCCAAGGGTCATACGTAAATAGTTGAAATAGTTTTATCATTATGAGCCATTGAATACGATGACATTCCCGGTTTAAGCGTTTGCAAAATCTACCCTTGTGATCCTAAATCTTGAGATCCACTAACAAATTGTGAAAGTCCCCTTGTTGCTTTCTTTTCAGTAAAATTTCCCTAACCCATTTTGACCTTGCCCCCCCTTTCTTTCATTCAAAATTAAAATTACCCTTTATTTTCGCGTGAGTCCAGGGGGAAGCAAAATTCCAGTGTGAATGGTTGTCGCGTGAAACGCTTGAACTACATCCGCGTTAACGCGTTTTAAGCGAACGCGAAATTTCGAGCGACCCTAGTGGGCATCCGCCTTAACGCGTAAGCCTTATGGCCCCTACAGAGTGGAAGCGCTTTCTTTCCCGCTCAGCTTCAACGCCGGAAGACGCCTAACAAGTCTGGCTAAACATAAAAATTTCTAGATTCAACTACATGTTTTCTAGTTTGTTTCAGACGATGAAGCCTTGGCAGTATTGTATACTACCCTCATCTCAAGCTAGTGGGCCATTGCATCAAAATAATGTCTATATTTTCAAAGAAAAAACCCTCGTGCCCTCCCTTCCCCTCTATTTTAAACGCTTTTTTTCCCTACCTTGCCAGCCAATGCCATATGGTGGGTTTATCTTACAGAGGGTGAGCAGACAAAATAGTTTCATTCCCTTCTCTCACATACAACGAACAGAGAAGTATTTCAAAGTACATGTACAACATTTTTAATAAACACACATTTCTACATTACCATAAACGTTTCCTTAGGTGTTCTTTTGAACTGTTAGTCTTCGTAGAAACACAGCTTCGACAAATTTAAATTTATAGGTATACCTGTTAGCCGTTTTTAAATTTGAAAATATGCAAAAGCTAGTTCAATATTTTAATGTAATATTTCATAAATGATAAAAAGCCCATAAAAAATAAAAGTATATTTACCTTTAAAGTGAATCGATATCAAAAATTGGCCGAAAAATTCAAACGTAAGCTGTTCTCGTGTCCAAGCGGAATAGTAGAAGTTCTATTTGCGTTGCAAAATGTAACTAGCGAACGCGAGCCTACGGACGCTGCGACCAAACCGGGTGGGCCGTGGTTATGGCGAGGGCGTGTTTTTATCTCCAGCCTTTCCCTACATTGGGTTTAGCCACCGAACAGCGAGGAGTAAAAAATAGGCCTTTTAAAAAAGTTCCCTATACAAAAAAATGTAGCGGCATTCTCCCCTCTCGCATTTATGCGCGCACCGGGTGAAATAATTTTTAAATCGCCTATCTATTCATACAACCAAGGATGATGGGAGGAGGATGCGTAATCTGAAAGAAACAGGCGAACTAACTGTGCAACTGTTCAGGTCCGGTTGGACGCTAGAAATGGGAGAGGAATACTCGGAAAAATGGAAGGCGGCCTACGTGATTAGTCTGAAGTAGAATCTTCGCCAGTTTTCCTCCCCCACTTCTAGCGTCCCACCGGACCTGAACTGTTCCACAGTTAGCGCGCCTATTTCTCTCAGATTTCTCTTCCTCCCAACATCATCCTTGAAAATATCACCAATGAGTCGAACACGTTAAGAATTCCCTGAACGTGATACAGTACAAGTCACTGACATAAATATATTAAAGACGTTTAGTTCGATTATATGGCAATCAAGTCAAATCATGATTCATATAATAAACGTGCCAAATTACAACTAAATGTTACTTTTCTCTCATTATTCAACCACAATCTTCAATAGACAGTTCAGATCTTTCACTTCTGAACTTGAGATGAACTGACAAATTAGTGGCAACCATGTAGTGCAGTTACAGCTAATGAAGAGGGGAGGAAATTTAACTTGCAGATAAATGCAAGCTATGATTATACTAAATCAAAGTTGTAATCAACGGACGTGATTATATTTGCTTAAAATAAGTACAGTGCGCAACTGTAATTTGAACTTATTATTAAAATCAGAAGACCGAAGTTAAAAAGATCCCTCTAAAGGGATTAATTAAGTCCTTTTCTACTTCTAGGGTACGATAACATACCACCTGAAGCGCTGAAACTTTAAAAGGTTTCATAACATACCTTATATTTCCATAATACCTTTTTCGAAATCATTTAATACCCGCACTGTAAGAAAACTAATTGAATACGTTCTTGGGTACTAAAAAATTCGAGGAGGTATTTTAAAGTACCTTGACAATACCTTTTTTTTTAACAGTGTAAGGTTAGAATAATGCATGTACAATAACAAGAGATCCGTTGTATGACGAGTCACCTTACTAGTAAATAAATCGGTAGAAAACCATTCTCATCAACTAGTTTTATTAAGAGATGAAAGTAGTTTTGAGCTCCCCCTTCAAACACACTGATTTTTTTCTCAAGTTTTAGGTCAAAATTTCAAAGACGTTTTCTTAGAATTGTGCATTTTATTTTTAAAGCTTGTGTTTAGTCTTGATATAGAAACAATGTCGTCGAGAATGAGGTGCACTAGTCTCTATAAGTCAAGCGTCTAAGCGACAAAGTGTGAGGTGCCGACAACCCCGTGTCCACAGGTAGTGACTTGTCGCAATCATTTGTCATCCACATTTAAAAGCCACAAGTTTATTTATATCTAATCACATGTCTGATTAATCGCATCCGCTCTAGGCCTAAAGTCTGGCCGCTATGCGGAGCGTACCTCACCAAAGACGAAATGGCAGGTTTTGAAGTGGTACTCGAATACTGTTTATTGGTGATATCATTTTAAAAGCGATAAGTGAGGAAAATCTAAGAAAGCTCAAGAATTTTTCACTTATCAGTAAATACAACGGTAGCGAATGTTATTCAATTTTAAGAACGATTAGCAAATATTTTTGGAATAAAAAGATATTAGTTTCTATAGCTAAAGTTCTAAGAAAATGAAGGGATCACTTTGCTTGATTGCAGCCTTCATGGGCTTCGTTACACAAGTAAGACAACTTGATTTATATTAGTTTTTAAGTTTGGGTCGAAATATTAAAGTTGGTAGTCTTGTTTGTACATTGTTAGTATTTTTAAAAATATTGCATAAAAATATGCCTGCGTCACAAGACAACCCGAGTGTTTGAAGTGACTTGAACACTCATAGGTATGAAATGTTTGCGTGCGATTTGTTTAAATACCTACAAGTTCAATAAACGAAATCATTTCTAAAACCTTCCAAAATGTGTTCAGATTTCGTAACCAATTGTGACTGTGCATAAATAACAAATAACAAAAACAATTGTTTCCCTGAAATATACAGAGTGTTTCTTATAGTTCCGCCATAAGTGTGTTCTTTGGGTCAGTCTCAGTGAAAAATGATAATGTAAAGTAGTTCAAAGTGTAACAGCACAAGAATTTTATGGTAATGTTTCTTTTATTCGTATTTAAAGTTATTTTTAAAAATGTCCACTCTTGTGCTATTACACTTCGAACTACTTTTCATTACCAGCTTAGGCACACTTCTACCTTTAAATGTATACACTTCTGCTATATAAAGTCTCTTTAACGTTCTTAAATTAGAGGCTATTGAAATTGTCTAAACAAGATGGGACCCCTGATATATCTTACTCCTCATGTGTGCCAATTTTTTTGTTTTAGGGGTCAATGTTTGGGGGCCTGTATCTCCGAAACTAAATGTCTTAGACCATGATGTTTGCACTTTTTCCCTCAGTCTGACCCAAAGAACACTCCCTTTAGTTTATGGCAGACTTCTTTGAAACACCCTGTATATATGATTTATCTTTCAAATAACTTCAATGTATTTCTTCGTTTTAGGGTATCGTTGGTTCACAACGTCGTCCTATCTATAATTTAGGGCATATGGTAAACGCTGTGAAACAAGTTCACAGTTTTATTGATGACGGAGCTAATGCACTTGAAACTGACGTGTCATTCAATAACCACGGAGTCGCCAAATACTCTTATCATGGAGTACCGTGTGACTTTCTCAGGGATTGCGTAAGATGGGAGTATTTCAGTACGTTTTTGGAATACATTAGTGACGTCAGTACACCAGGTAAAAATTAAGTATTTTAGGAAGTTGACTGAAAACAACTTGGTCTTAATGATTTTTCCCTTGTTAGAATCTTAACGGGTACTAACCATACAGTAAAGCCGTGTTTATACAAGAAACTTTGAAACCGTTTTCGAAAGGTCAAAACTTCACATTTAACTGTTAAAACAGTGAGCATGTATAAGAAAGAGAGTCAAAGAAGGAGGGGGAAGGTAACTATAACGGCACAGCTCGATATATCTCTCACGCGCACTCACATCGGCGCATATCCAAGGAGCCAGATGTCTCGTGATCCGTTAAGAAGGAAATTCAAAAATGGTAATACCAGAAGTAAGATGAGACTAGAAGTACTGAGCTAACCAAATTCTTCACTCGGCGAAAGTGAATATTCTTGATAACACACCAACGGTTGGCCCTCTGGTGGCGGTTTCTGAATTTTCCCTCCAAAACGTGAGACGCTCTCGGTGGTAGACGGCCGAACTAGATTCAAGGAGCCGCGCCCGTGTTCCGTGGCTTTAGGTTGAGGGGAAGGGGGTAGGAAATGTTTTTGGAACTCGACCAATTTTTTTCTCAGTAGTGTAGGCGCGTGGGAAGCGGCATAAAATCCTCAAATTTGTTCACTAGTGCCAGGATCTACTATCAATGCTAGAGCCCTTCACTTCTAGTCTCATCTTACTTCTGGTAATACGAAAAGACGGTTAGAGAGGCTCACGCCAACGATCAGCATGGTTAACGGTAGCCTCGGCCGTAAACAAACGTTTCCGATTTTTTGCCCCTCTGTTGCGCCAATTGCGCATGAGCGGAACTCAGCTGATATCAAGCCTCAATGGTCTCTCCAACCCTCCTTCTCCTACGTGCTCATTGGTTAAAAGCAGCGATCTTTTACAAGAAAATGCAATCACCATTCTTGAAAATGGGTTAAGCATTTCTAAAACGGTTTCAAAGTAACTCGTGTAAACCATAGATATAGTAAAACTATAAAGGGTCTAGATCCACTTCGCTGGCTTAGGCTTAACGAAAAAACGCGGAAGGGGCAACGAGCAGACAGCCGCTATTTTCTGGGGGTAGCCGTATAAAACGCCATCTATCGGGGACAAATTAGCGGCCAAAATTGGAACTATCATAAGGAGTAGTGGCACTCTATGTTAACTCCCTATAGGGCATAATAAGTCAAACCCTCGGAGATGCCATTACTCCATTTTATACGAGCTAAGAGCGGAAAAACGTATTTTATAAATTTTACACCTGTAAAATCTTTTAAAAAACACTTGGAACTTGTATTTCTACTTACTTTCGAGGAAATACCACCGTTTTCTGAAGGTAAGAGTATTTTTTTATACATTTATTAGTAATAAAAACATTTAAGGCGAGCTAAGCCTTGGTCTTGTAAAACACGGCAGATTAGTGATTAGCGTCGTTTTCAGCGTTGAAAAACGTTATTTTATCATGTTAAAAAAACGTTAGCAACGTTTTAAGGTACTGATATTTAAATATCCGGACATTAAACTGTTACATATTCTTAAAATAAGAGTCGATAATGGTGCCCACCAAAACAAACTTTGTTAAGTGTGTGTCTCTATATTTAAAGGCATAAAACGAAATATAACATAAACGTTTTTATTTACTTATTTATGTAACAATCATGGCTTCAACTCATGTTTGCTGCGTTCAAACTGTGGGTGTAAAGAAGGTTTTCTTTCTTACCACAACTTTCCGAAAGAGACTGCCACTAGAAAGAAGTGGATTGATTCTATAACAACAGCTGATATCTCCAGTTTACGGATTTGTTCAAAACATTTTACAAAATCAGATTTCTTTCCCACCACTGGAAAGAGACTACGTAGAGCGCTCAAACTGTTCGCGATTCCATACTAATTTGGAGATCAAATTAATGTAACCGATGAAATTATCCCTAAACTGACTCTCCGTAATTTGACTCTCGGGCAACAATCTGAAGCATTAGAAGAAATGGGAGCGTTGTCCTTTGATCATGGATTGAAGCATGAACCCGCTGCTTTTTCAAATATTCAGGCAACACATCAATACCCAGTGTCACACCTCTGTGGGTTTGATTGTTAATCCACAATTTTGCTTCCTTGGGGCCCGCCCCGATCGCCTTATACTGGTTGAGGACCAGCTGTACTTAGTGGAGATCAAATGCCCTTACGCTATTTTCAAGAATAAAGAAACTATCAGAAGAAAAGCAGCTTCGGGTAACTTTCACCTTTACATTGATGAAGAAACGGATGAACTGGAACTGAGAAAAACTTCAGACGTCCATCATCAGATACAGGGTCAGCTTTTCGTGTGTAACGTACCCGTATGCTTTTTGGCAGTATTTGTGCCACCCGATAACATCGAAATCTTGATGATAGTGAAAGACAACCAATTCATCAATGATACCTTGCTTCCAAAATTATCCACTAAATATTTCATTAGTCTCCTACCTCATTTTGCCATAGAAATGTTCGAAAAGCCTAAAAAATAAATTTTCCAAGTCACGAAAGTACAGCCTCTTTCATTCTATCATTCTATGTGCAACAGTGCAAATCTACATTATGGCCATGACCAAGGCTTAGCTCGCCTTAAATGTTTTTATTACTAATAAATGTATAAAAAAAGACTCTTACCTTCAGAAAACGGTGGTATTTCCTCGAAAGTAAGTAGAAATACAAGTTCCAAGTGTTTTTTAAAAGATTTTACAGGTGTAAAATTTATAAAATACGTTTTTCCGCTCTTAGCTCGTATAAAATGGAGTAATGGCATCTCCGAGGGTTTGACTTATTATGCCCTATAGGGGGTTAACATAGAGTGCCACTACTCTAAGCTCATCCTTTAATTTAGTTTCGAAAGTTACCGATAGATGGCGTTTTATACGGCTACCCCCAGAAAATAGCGGCTGTCTGCTCGTTGCCCCTTCCGCGTCGACCTCCCATTGAATTGTGTATGTACCCTTTTAATATATCTATGGTGTAAACGCGGCTTTATTGTCTTAACAAAAATTAAAAACTATTATATATGTTAGCAGGAATACATAGATTTACTACTTGGAATCTTTAAGAAGCCATTTTATGGGCCTGGGTGTCTGATTGAAAGGGGAGGAGGTGTAGAAACCATCACCGTTGACGTCATGCATAATTTATTTGACGTATTTTGCGTCCTGCGCCGCGACTCCCGCGACCTATGCGCGGTGAACCCGAATGTAAACATGATACGTCGTCTGAACAAGTAGACCTAGGATTGCATTTCTAAAACAAGATATGCCCCAAGGCATATTAACGCTTTTTGCAGTGTGATATTGTCTTTAACAAAACCCGAAATAGGGATATTCACACCGGCAACGTCAGTTCCATTCACGCTACCAATAAGGAAAGGCGTGGAAAAGTATAGGAAAAATATCGACAACTAAACAACAATCGTAGTGGCGCAAACGTAGAGTACCCGCATCCCACACCGGCGTCGTCAGTCACTAGTAAGTTCGAGCCCCGCTAGCTCCGAAAGACCGCATTTTCTCGTCGAAAATATGATCGAATTTAGTATAGATGTCGCTAGTGCGGTGCAGAATCAAATTCCGGCGAACTCTGCCGCGTAATTTAAATTTACGAAAATGTACGCGAACGCGAAACAGCCAGCCTGCCTGCCTGCCTGCCTACCTGCCTGCCAGCAAGCCTGCTTCCAGGGGTCACCGTATAAAGCTTATTGCTATAGGCAAAAAGCTTAAAAAAGGCCAAAATACTTGCTTTCAGTTAAGAACTCGATAGAGTCGATATTACTATTCTGACTGGGTGGAGTAACAATTTAATTCCTTCCACTCTTCACCAAAGTTATACAAAAAAAAGACATCAGTATCCCTATGCAAAGACTTAGGGTTTAAGGGGAGGTAAACGTCATCTTTTCTCGAAATTATTATAGCATTCGTTTTCCTGAATTTCGAGCTACACTAACTTCTAAATCGTCGACTTTAGTTACAGTTAGAGAAATTTCCGCCTCAAAAACGTCGTTAACGTCAAACTTTTCCAAGTTCTCGCACTTGCCGACCATTTCCGAGCCGAAACTGAAGCAGACGACAGCTTAAAAGGTCATGATCTCGATCTGTCCCACGCATTCGCATAACCAATGAGACGCGAGGAAGGAGGAGCAGGCGGTTTAAAAGTTTTTAGCGCTTCCCCTCACACTCAATCAGTTATTTGTGTGGGGTCTATGGCCTCTTAAATTAAGATTCCAAGTATTAAATCTATGTATTCCTGATGTTAGGTTTCTTGGGGATAAAACCATGGAAGTTGGAACTAACTAACGCTAGGGACGGTCCGCAAGCGTGAATATCTGAGAAATGTTCGTGAACAACGCACCCTAGCGAGATTTTGGTGCGAACCGGAAAAGTGATTCAATTTTTAAAAGGGGGGGGGGTAACAAAAAGCCTTAAAAGCAGTCTGCTATTTCATAATTACGCTTAGGTTTAGGCAGGGGTAAATAACGAAAGGAGTTAGAGACGCTAGCTTCCGTAGTGTAGAATACAGTGGGACTTTCAAACGTAGACACAGAAAAGAGAAAACGCCTCGGTCGCGCCGCCTATAATTCAAAATAAGTATGATATTTTCCAACCAATAGCGTGGCAGTAAAGATTCGAAAGGCATGCTGGGATATCGATTTTCTAATGTCTGCTAGTATTCGTCTGCTTACGACTGAGTGACAATTAGGCTTAGAGTAAAGTTTATTCATTAAGGTGCACTTGAATTAGAAACATGCAACTTTAAAGTTGGTAAATTCCTTATTCGATAATGAAATGGAATTAAATGTCGTTTTTGCATCCTTCAATACAGTTTTAGTTGTTTTAATTTCTTTTGTCACAGATACAGTCGATGATCCTGATCCCACAGTTCCCACTAAGCCTTGGCTCACTGGGCCGACTCTGTCTGTAACCGCGCACTTACGGCAAAACAAGTTTGATCACATTTTGAGGATTTCCCCGGCTTCAAATTGCAAATTGTTGACTTATCTTTCTTCTTTAAATCGCTATTTACTCGCGATTGAATATAATAATTATATTGGGTTGATTTATGAGACGACTTCACAACATCGACACCCGCCATTTTACTTTACCCAGAATACCTTGCGGAGCGAGATTTTAAGGCAAAACTTTTAAGGTTCTGGTCTTATTTACAATACAGTTCCAAAGATGGCACTACGTTAGTTACAAATTCTATGACGTTTCAAGGTCCCACTGTATTCTACACTACGGAAGCTAGCGTCTCTAACTCCTTTCGTTATTTACCCCTGGTTTAGGAAAAGCGATAAACTCTGCATATCTCATGTACTGTTTATGAGCTTGGCTATTGTCACTTCTACAACCACTATACACACAAATCCATATTTATAATTATTTTAAAAACAACGATACAACCTTTAAAGTGTTAAATACTTAGTTCCGTAAATAAATTATTTTTCAAAGTTAGAGATAAAATGAATTTCTAAGCGTTAGTTAGTTCCATAGTAGCACAATTTAGATGAAATCTTTAACTATTCTAGGTGATTCTAAATACAGGGAATCGTATGTACTTCAGTTCTTCGACTTAAAAATTGACAGCCTTTCTTGGGTACATAAGCAAACTGGTATGAGAGACATTGCCGAAAAGCTTATCACCCACTTTTACAAAAATGGTATGCTGAATTTAGTGACTTACAAAAAAATGTTTCACTTAATTAATTCTGATGTCGTTTAATAATTTGCTAATGTAGGAAGGCGTGAAAACAGGATGAAGTTCATAATCGGTTTACCCAAATCGGAAGACGCTGATTTGGCGAAAGAATTATTCCAAACATTCGACAATGCAGGACTAGGGCATTTAAAAGCCAACTTTGGTAAGAAGTTTAGAATCACAGAAGTTCAAAACAACTAAAAGAAACACTTGTCTGGGGGTGAAAGACTCTCTGAGACTTTAGGCCTATAATAGCCTTGTGTAAGAGATGAAATCTTCTATGAGTTTTTATGTTAAATTAGGTTTCGACGTCTACAGCTACGAAGACCTTTACACTATCAAGCACAAATGGCAGAGAGGTAATCATACAAAGAATATATGGCAAGGAGATGGCTGCACCAACTGGAAATCGCGCAATCTATATAGACTAGTTCAAGCCATAAAGATGCGAGACTCAAGTAGTGACTCTTTTATGACTAAAGTATACTATTGGACTGTTGACAACCGATCTACCATGAGGTACGCCTTGAATTTGGGTGTTGATGGTATCATAACAAACTATCCGGCAAGGCTTAAGGAGATTTTACAAAATGACGGTGTGAGAAATCGCTTCAGATTAGCTACACATGATGATAATCCATTCGAAGCTATCAAATTAACATCGATGTGGACTTAAACTCTTGGGTCCGAGAAATCTAGACAACGTTGAAGCATAAGTTCTTAAGATATGTTCCATAAGTTTGTCACTGGATGAGAACTTGTCATGAATGACGTAGGTGAAGCGTCATAGATTCTCATAATGTAACGCCTAGTGAGGCGTTGTCAAAGGCTTAGAGCCGACTAAATAGAAGGTGATCTGCAAAACCGAGTGTAGTCAATTCTCGCTTGTCGTTCTCGAACCTGCTCTCAGTAAGTCTCTAGCATTACGAAGTATAGGGAGTGCCATACTTATGTAACATATCTTATAAACTTATACTGATGAAATACTTGTAAAATATTTGTAAAATATTTGATCATTATAAATTCCGTAGTAATATTGGTTACAGTTTGCTGTTTGGAATGCCACTTGTTTTCTATGCTTCTTGCATTTCTTGGTTAGGTTTAATAAAATAAATTGATATAATTATCAATTTAAACATAACCCCACTTGCGCGTTTACATAATAAATTAACAGAGAATTTTGGGAAATATTAAAATAAAAGAAACAAAAAATAAATTGTCAATCGATTAATCTACTAACTCAAATAAATTAATGGAAATCGTTTAAGATGCGGAATTGATAAGTATTGAACACGCGTAGCTTATCTTTTAACGTTCATATTAAAATATTGTTGTTTCTTTAAGTCCGATAATATTGAAGCTCTAGATGTCGTTACACAACGATGTGTTAGACATATAAAAATCAATATACAACTGTTGGTCTTCTCACAAAAAAAAACCATACTTGAGGGCTAACTTTGCAGCTTTAAAACGGAGTAGAAAGTAATTGCCACATGTAAATAGCCATTGTAGGCAAGTAGCGCCAAGTTTAGCGCATTATATGGTGTCATGGTGGCAGATAGGGGTAGTTAAGTGAGCCGCCTAAATGTAGGTCATTTTACTCCCTTTAAAGATAGCAAATTGATGATCAAACTATATTTATTAAATGAAGAACAATGTTAATATATGTAAAACATAGGGTTCAGCAATAATACACGTATATAACAAAATAAAGTTTAGTACCTTTGCTTTAGTGGTGACAAAATGGTGTAAAAATAATTACATTAAGTTCACATCGTCGCTAAAAGTTAAAATTGGCACGTACACTTACTACTAACAGAAGTATATGATACATCTCTTCGATAGAAGTGTACCACAAAGCAGGGTAATTGTAACATGATTCTTTTCAACAGCAAGGCAACTAAACCGAATCACATAAACGATAAATATTTCCCTCATAAATGCTCTATTAGCACTTAACTATTTGCAAAGGAGCACTTGTGGATTTTTGTCCAACGTCAAGACGTCGTTTGTGGGTTCATTGCTGAGGATTTAGTACCAAACCGTTATAAAATTCACCGCAAGGCTGCCCATCTGAGGTTTGATGAGCAGGAGAGCAAACAAAAAGGTGTATGAGCAGGGCCGGATTAAGCAATTTTGCACCCGGGGGCCGAGATAGTGTGCGCCCCCTTAAGTCGGAAAAAACGGAACAGCAAATGTCCCTAAGGGGGAATAGTTAAACTCAATGCGCCCCCAACAAGCCTTGCGCCCGGGGGCCAGTGCCCCCCTGGCCCCCCCCTTAATCCGGCCCTGTGTATGAGCCTGGGAAGAATCATGTTACATAACTAAAGTATAAAGAGGATACAGAGTGTCACCCTTCTTCTATTATCCCCTTCTGCTATTACTTATGAAACCTATGCTTGAATAAAAATATAAAAAATGTTTGAGTTGCCCAATGTTCAGTGAACTGGTATGTTAGTTTCTAATAAGTAGCATAAAAATAAGAAGAGTGCTCAAAATTGCAACCGTAAGCGAAGAAAACACTCATAAATCTTGCAAGATTTTGATTTTGTAAGTGGAATGGTATAGATTACGTACAATATCCACAAACCACTATATGAAACTACTTGGGAGACAATCTTACATAAAATAGGAACCGTCGAATACTCGTCGACCTGAATCAGAGATGTCTTAAAGATTGCGGACCCTCAAATAGAACCCTTTCTTGAGAAGTTTAGTTTACTGGATTTGAGAAAAATCCTACTGTGACTTGTCTTGCCGACGCCTGAAGAGGCAAATAAAAAATATCTCCAACTTCATTCAATAAACTAGAACTAACACGAAAGAAAGGTACGATATGCCTTAAAAGATTTACTGAAAACGGTTAAATTTAAGCCCACGGGCTCAATTGGCTCAATTGACTCAACTTCCTTGAACAGAATAGCTGAGCTATAGGAAACAAAATAGAGTTGAGCTAGAAACTAGTATACTACCATTAGAAAGCACCCGAGGGTAGTATCGCCTCAGCTATGAGAAGTAAAGCTTCCCTTCCGAAAGAGTAACAGAACAGCTATTCTAGCTTATTACTCTATTCTTCTATTTAAAATCTTCAAGAAGCCATGGACCCATTCTAATATCCGATTGAATATAAGGAGAAGGGCTTGAAACTATATTCAACCGCCTGCTCATGCTTCCTCGCTTTTCATTGGCTATTGACATATAGGACAACCGTCGATCCTCAATGAGACCACGATAAGAAACCCGACGCTCATGGGTCTCGGAAATCTCGTCACAGGTCGCTACAGCTAAGCTTTGCCTTCCTTCTCGCTTTTGGCGCCTGCGCTGTACTTTTTTTGCATAATAAGAGTACGCAGAGATGGTAATGTATTAACCCAGTTGTATATCCCGATACTGAGGGTTGCTTACCCCTTCTTTTACGTCAAAAAGGTCTATTTGGCTTTGGATAGAACACAAATAACCAGTCGATTCTGGATGGTTTTTAGTTTGTTAAAGGGTATGGGAATTTACAATTTCATATCTTATTTTAGCACGAAAGTGGTATTATATTACACTTTCAAGTCTCTACTTTCAAAATATAAAGTTTTTAATATAATTGAACCAAAGTTTCTATTTTTAAAATCCATTGGAAAATCACGAAAACTCAGTTTCGATATATAAATAATTTTGTCTTGTCAGCTTGTTCGGTTGGTTTATGACATCACTATGACGTTGAGGATAAAAGCTCGGGAAACCTATACGCGTATCGAGCTCTGTCCATGCTTTGATAGCGGAGAAAGTGGCACCATCTCGCGTGCGTGACGTCAAAAACAAGAAAACGTTGAAGCCTTTCTTAAAAACTTTTAAAAAGTGGATTTTAAATAATTTCATATGAAGCATTTTCAAATGCATATTGCCAAATAACTAAAAAACGGAGAATTAAAAGCTTGATATTTTTGAATTCACAGTAATTAATTCTATCTTTTGCTATATAAATCAGAGGTTTTTCAAACGAAGCTTCTCATACCCTTTAAGAAACGTTTTTCCAAGGGAAAACATTTAGCAACGTGTTAATCAACACGCAACCTACATTTTCTCCTTGATAAAGGAGATATTTTGATTCTCGTATATTTTAGAGTATCCCTATATCGATTTCGGTTCGTCGCCGAATTCCAATCTTTCCAGCAAAATAGAGGACCTTGTATGTGACAAAGACGAGTAAACGAAACTTTTCAACTCGGCCGCTAGCGCCCTAAAGATGCAAAACTTCTGCCTCCTTGAGAAATAATCTGTATGTAGCAGGAAGGAGGTCAGAAAGTTCTACTATAACCATTGGCTAGCCGCTATAGGTCCAATTTCAGAGACGAAGTAAATAGGGAAATCAATATATTTTTAAAACCAACAATGGAACACTTTTGTATCATCAAATTGCTTGATGGCTCGCCACAACTAATTCAAATTCGTATACGTATCTACAAATAGTAGAGATCTTATATACGTCAAATACGCAGGGTTCTAATTAGAAAAATGTTTTTTTTTTAATTTTTGTGCATTTAAAAGCTAAAATAATTTAATTATAAAGATAGTTTAAGATATTTATTGTTTCAACTTCAAAGCATTATTTAATAGTAGTTATTATTTTTATGAAAGATTTTAAGACTTTTTTACGAAGCATAGACTTTTAAATGAAACTTTCTACAATTCACACAACTGCTAAATATAAGCCCGGCAAACAGGGCAGAAGAAAAATATTCGCATCTTTGATACAAACTGCACGTCACAAGCAAAGGGTTATCAGGATTTATAGTTTGAAGCTTGGAACCTGGGGAAGGTAAATGAGGCTCTAGCTTTATTCTGGTATTTCAAGGTCGCTAGACCCGTGGAAGTAAGTGATGTTTTCTTCTAAGCACAAATTTTTAGAGTCCCGTCCGTGCAAAGTTGCTGGCTTCAGATGTAATAACGTAACTCACGGCTTTGGCATGTCATGAGACGTTTATAATAACAGCGACGTTGTTTGTTTATTTACTGTGTTGTAAAGTTCGTAAATGTAGTCAAAGCTATATGAGCTTTAACATTCCAATATGAAAGGTCATCTTTGCAATTACAAAACTGAAGTAGATGATTCTTTGTCCTTTTTTTCAAAGCGTAAGTCCAGCTAGATTTTATGTTCTTTGAAATGGAGCTATAGTTTCTAGCTCTAAAAATATGAACATTTAGGTCATCAAAACACCGTATTTTTGATGCTTGGATCGCGTTTTTAGAGATAATAATCAAGCTCCTCCTACATCTCAAAGTGTCATGGTAGCGGTAGCAATATTAATATATCCTTTGCCGGTTTTATGTGTTCTCGTGGAGTAAGTCCACTATTTATCAGTTGGATTCCAAGATGGTGAATGGTTTATTTTGATTTAATTATGTTTACTGCTGAAAGTTTGTATGATTAGAACATATTAGTTTGAAAAATGTTAAACCATGTCATTATTTCCAATCCAAATCCTTAAGACTCGCTAACTTCAATAAAGCAAAGAAAGTTAGGCGAGTATGGGACCCGAAGGTAGAAAAAGGAATTTTTCGAGAAATGAGGCGAGGCCGTCTTTCTAATATCTTTCGTCATAGACACAAACGGGATCTACTTTCTTGCACCCGGGGTCCCAAAATAATATATTAACTTTCTTATCAAAAGCAAGGTCGCGATATGTCAGGCGACTTATTTCTACTTTCGGTCTTGGAGAATAACCGGGTCTCCTATGGTTTCGGGCCGAAGTTTTTCGACTATCCAATCTGCGTGTTATTCGAAGCGTAAAATTCGGGATCAGGCTTTTTGGGGCTCACCAACCTGGTACGCGTTACTTATAATAAAGTATTTTCCTCATAGAAAGGCGCTTTGAAAGAACCCCTAACACGGATTAAGTATACAACCACCATGGACTCTGAAAAGTTTCGCTAAACCCTTGACCATTTCGACGAATAATCTGTGAAATATCTGCCCGCTGCTTTACGAACCTGGACACCATCAGACTTTTAAAACATATTAACATACTCAAAGGTGGATTGAAAGAGGCACCGAGTTCGTAAGCTGAAAAGGGTCATAAGAACTACTTAAAAATATCATTCTCAACGCGTAGAATAATCCACAAAATTTAGTCTATAGTGTGAAGTAAGATACATTTCGTAGGTGACACATTGCAGAACGTTGTTTACGAATATAGTAAGGACTACTTTACTTTTCTATCAGTAGAGAAGTTATGTATTCACGTATTAAAAACTTTTCTCTGGGATCTTCACCATTGTATTTGTAAGAGAAAGGAATCCTGGGTAAAAGATCCAACGGCAGTTTCCCTCAATCCTAGTCAGTTCAATTCTCGCCGCAGCCGGCCCTTCAAAAATTGTTCCCTTAATAAACAATGCCAAAGCCTCACGCGTGACGAGGACCTTAAAAACGTGAGACGTTTTTTGTAAGGTCTATTGAATAGTCTACCATCCATTTTCTCTTGGTAGAGTGGTTATGCTGAATGTTCATCCAGTTCAATCTCTGTTAAATTTGAAATTGGTAACAAAGCGCAGAGTGACCTATCTCATAAAATGACACGTACAGGTTAAGAGTTGTCAAACGATTATTCAACAGACTAAATAGGGAAATAGACTGTGATCTGTTGAGAGTGTAATCAATCAGGACCGTCGTAGGGTGGTGGCCAATTCGGCCTGTTTTCCCAGGATTTGTGTACGGCAGTCGGGGGGGGGGGGCATTTTACTTGGGCCCACAAACTCTGTTGACAGTCCTGTAATCAATAACCGAATCCTTTAAGCCCATACAGAGAAATGTATGTACCTCCATATTAAAGGGAAAATATTATTGTCAAAAGGCAACTCTATATGGAACCACAAAATCTTACTCTCTCTCATCTGGATCCACGAAAACGTTTACGCCCTTGTAGGTAAGACCTGACACCCGTTTGTAATGTTTAGCATCTGTCTCTCATAGTATTGTTTTAAAACTTTCTCTCAGAGCATCATCACAGTGTTTTACTTCAGTTTAAGAGCTTCAAATACTTTGGTTAAATACGGAAAATGGTAGAGCGAACCTTATAACGGATAACTGAAACTTTTTGAAAATTTGCGCGTTAGACGGCCGAAATGGAGTTAATTTTTCTTTCACGCTCAGAAAGTTTTACCATATCGTAGACCTGGAGGTTTTAATACGCTTTAATAAATTATACATTTATTTATTGTAGTGTAGTTAAATCAAGAAGTTATATCTAGTTTATTAGGGAGAAGGTATAAATTCGCCACATTTCCAGCTTTATCTCCAGTCTAAACATAGGTCCGGAGTTAATCCCCGCTTCTAAATTACAACCAGCATCTCATTGGTTCTTGAAAACTCACGCCAGCGACGCGAATGACGAGAATTACGTATTTTCCGACTGAGGAGAGGCGAAATAGCCCGGCCTTCTTTTACGTCCCCCCTTGTATTTTGAATAGGGGACTGGGACTATGGCACGCGAATACTTGGGCATCTTTTAAGTTCTCCCTAATAAACTAGATATCAATTCTTGGTTAAATAGAAGTCGAAAATATCTCCAATTAGTATTTGATAAATTAATATCTGTTCTACCAAATATCACAATAAAAACGTTAAATGTAGCTCTTTAAGCTAGTGGTCTCAGCGAGTTTTCTAGCTTATGCATTATTGTCTAATAAAAGATTGGTGAAATCCAACTTGCCGAGTAATCGTATTTCGAACATATACGTTGAAAACAATTAATGTAATGAGTTACGAACACATGCTTTGAAAGTTCTGTGACCAATGACTTTTATCAATTTGATTTTTTCAATTAAGGTATTTGCGAGTCCTAATTTAATTAATCTACTACGCCACATTTTTCTTGCAACACATCAACTCCTTCTCTAGCTTTACTGAAGAAAACTATACTTCAATCAATTATCCGACAACTTCTCGTAAATATGCGACTTTTGCTTCTTAATGCAGTTAATATTACGATCGTTTTTCCCTGAAACAATTGTGTCATATTTAAACTACCTAAAGGGTCTCAAAACTAACGAAAGCGTCGCACAAGCAACAGCTGCGAAACGAAAACGTACAATCATTTTTCTTGGTTGCAACACGAGAGTAGAGAGAGGGGGATCTTTGATAAATTCCGACGTCACCGGAAGGAAGGAATCAACTTATCGTAAACATCGCTTAAAAACGCATAGGGGAACTACAGTATACTCAACCACGATGCCAAAATAAACAGGTCAACATTATCACCCCGTTGCATTATTCAAAACTGAGATTCCAACCATGAGCTCAGCTGAAAGCGAGACTCTTGTAAGTTCAGATACTAGATGAGATTCTTGAGAAGAAATTTCTTCGGTAAAAACGCTTTCCTCAAAGAAATAAACTGTGTTCCCAAAAGTGTAACAGTTTGTCATTGCGCGTGAACTCTACACGCATGGAAGTCTTGAGTACCTGACAGGATGATATTCAACGTCCAGCCCAAGCAACTTTACCTAAGAACTTAATATTTCGCGGGAAAATTAGCCTTAAGTAGTAGGTACTCGGTGAGAAAAAAATTCAATGCGACACCATCTTAGAATTTTGCGTAGGAAAATGTTGAAAACCTTCCGTACGTCCCAAATAATTTCATTAACCTTGAAGTAGAGAGGGATTTACCAGAAACCTTCATACCCAGAACGTTGCAGTCTGTACCCCTCAGCTACGGCAACAAAGCTGTCCCAGCATGCTCAGCGTTTCGGTACGGATGTACACTACGGAAACGCGGAGGATGCCACCTGTTTCCTACAAAGAGAATCTAGATCTCATATAAATTCCAAAGGCGCTACACGGCAGCACTTAACAATCGCCTACCGACGGGTAGTGGCGTGCGCAAGGTACTCTGGGGAACTCGCCGTTGTGTCGCCCATCAACAACATCACTCCATCTTACCTCTATTTTCCCTGCACAAACATTTATGATTGGCCCAATATTTTAAAGTACTTGGCAGCAAACATACGAAATGGATAGCGGTTTTTACAAGTTGTAAAATGTTTTCTATTGATCTGTTTCATTAATAGATCATTCCATTAATTCCCGAAGAGAAACAACCCTCTCAGGGACCGGGCCACATTCTTGGGTTATTTCCCTCGTTCCCGAAAACACCGCTAGAGGCAGTGCGAGTCGGCTAGCCTCCCACGTGCAGTGAACTCGGGCGTCGTCTGGCGTTACCCTTTGGCGCGAGGAAAATACCTAACGCCTCTGTGTTAGGTGTTTCAACAAGAAATTAATGGATACAATTTCGTTTCGATATTTCTCTTAGCTCAACCATTACATGTACGAACTTTTGGTTTAAAGGGTGTTTTGAGATTGAGAAAGTGAAGAGAAAACCACAGCTTTGACCGAGAGAAAAGCCACATCAGGGCTAGACTGAAAAATACAGTTTTCCTTGTCAAGCGAAAAACTTCGGCAGCGATATCGAAGTTTCGTGTACTTTAGGGTCCCGATGCCGAGCCTGTTCGGTTATAAAGCTTGATATATGGGCTTAATATCATCTCGTTCCTTGAGAATTGTTAAAGGAATGGGATTGGGCTACGTACGCGTTACACTTTGCCAAGTGAGAGAGTGAGAGCGAATGTGTCGAGATGGAAGATGCTGGGGAAAAGAGCGTCAGAAACCTTTTATACGCGAGGAGGACGAGGGGAAAAAGAGTGACGAACTAATCACAAACATTTTAGCTTTTACCATAAACACCAGAATCTCTGTCGTAGTCCTTAAAACAAGATGAGACGTACATCTACCGTAAATGAACGCTTAACGAACGTTGGTAAAGGAATTATGAGAATGAAATATACGAGTTGTTTTATTGGATAACAAACCGTCGATTCATTCATTCAAGTGCAAGAAGTGGTGAGTTTGCTTTGCACGATTTTCTGTGGTGTACACTCATTTAGTTACATTCTAAGCGATTATTCAAGGTAAAGATAAGTTACATGGAAACACTTAATTTAACATAAAAATATTGGTACATCTTAAGTCGCTTTTTTGTACCTCTTTTCTCGTCTGGATATAGGGTATATATATATATTTTGAATCCTCAGACTTTGTTCCATTTCGTGCGATTTCATTCCCCACTGATCATTATTGTTATACAAAGATAGGGCCTACTCGCGAATTAAATGCTAAGACAAATTGGGTACTGCATGTTCAGAGCAAAACCATTTCGATTAACTAAAGGCATTTTCAGACGATACAACTTTTTAACTCATTTAAATGAGTCAACTTCGACCAATCAAAAATTAGATCACTTACCAATTTTAATTGACTTAACCTCTTGTTACATCTAGTTGAGTCAGAAGTTGTAAAGTCTGCAAAGGCCTTAAGAGGGGGTAAAACTTCGCTTTCCATCTCGCTTTTTGGCACCTGCGCAGTAGTCTTTTTGTATCATGAGAGTGCGCAGAAACTGCATTGCATCAATCCCCTTGTATGTCCCCAATTTTTACATAGAAAAGGTCAATTGCGTTAAATAAAAATTGGTAAAACCTTCCTCCCAAAGACACAACTTAGTTTACCACTACACAGCTTCTCTGGTTCTAGTGTTTTCAAAACTCCATTGATAATAATTTACCATAAACTATGATGATTTACATCAGGAAACGAACCAATCAAGGGTCGACAATGACAAAACCTCACCGTTTTTTTTAAATAATTAATTTCTTTATTTTATTAGTCTTGGGTAGGTTATATCTATTTTTATCCAGTTTCTTAGAAGTAAGGAATGCGAGATTATTATATTTTATATCGTACTTCTATGTAATAAATTTAAATTTTACTCTATCTGAAAGTAGACTCAAGATAAGGTAACCGTAAACTCTCTCGTTTTAGAACTGAAGTTCGTTTCTGTCCACACTTATTTTGAAGTTTGAAGAAACAAAATCACACATCACAGACCAAGAAGAGCAACCCCCATTAACCTCCAATAGGGTGTAGCCTTCCTCCATGGAAGGTTCTAAAAACGGGATCATGGGAAAGCGTGGGTGATGCGAGATATCCAAGGTGCTTGTACTGCCTCCTCAGGCTTAATGCACCTACGAGTGCCTTCCTCAAATACACTTCAGTCGCTATATTCGTAAAGAGGCAGCAAAAAGACACTTGAGCCTCCCAAAAAACCTATGAAAAATTAACGTGGAATGGAATGGAAAGACATACCCTGAAATATTCGTGTCCAGTTTGAAAAATTGTTTGAAAGTAAAACTGCTTATCTCGGACATTACAGGACTTGGTAAAAGACTCAGACACTCTCTTCCTACAGACATTTATTAAAATTTCGTATTTGAACTAAGTTATTACAAAGACGGTATATTCTCTTTGGTTATTAAACTTATTATAAATTAAGAAATTTAACACAGAACCGTCAAGATAGGGGGAAATTCAGCAGCTTACCCGAAGCTCTACCTTCAAGGGGCCCGGGGCACCTGTAGAACTGTCTTGAAGAGAGCCCGAAATTTCGTCATTTTCCCC
Organism: Phalangium opilio; assembly: GCF_054372755.1. Lineage (NCBI taxonomy): Eukaryota > Metazoa > Arthropoda > Arachnida > Opiliones > Phalangiidae > Phalangium > Phalangium opilio. The sequence goes on along the minus strand of NW_028324158.1, from coordinate 4,910,534 downwards.
AGGGCCCGCAAACTATTTCGACGGCCATGATTGAACAATATATACACCTGTTCCTTAGCATTTGATGAACATATCTTTCATGTGACGTTCATGTTCTATATAATTCTCCATCCATATAAGTCAATTAAAATATTATCAGAATCTGCAAAACTCGTTACAACCTAACCAATAATGTTAGACGCCCATTCACCCGCGTTTACAATAAAGAACAAAAAGGAGGAATTGGAGAGCATTCTCCTAGATAAGAAAAGAAAGACAAGTCTACTTCTTGAAATGGGCTGTATTTGTTGTCCATCGTGTTTCTTCTAAGCTAGAAACGCTCATACTCAGAGTAGCACATACCGGCATGAATGAGATGAGAGTATCGCACAATGGTGCAAGAATTAGTCACAGAGATTCGGAATATTGTGGTTAAACGGGGATACGTATATCAGGGATCCATGCAATTTTAGTAGCAGGAATGGAGAACGGCTAGTCTTTACTATAATCCGACTCATTGCCCAGTATAGAGCCCCTCCTTTCAACACGTAACGAAAATTTTAAATTATCTTATTGCCTCACTTAAACTACGTTATGATGACGTTGCTGACGGGGAACGCGAAAAATACGTAATTCCTTTTTACCTCTGTCGCTATGACCCGCCTCTTCTTTCATACCCCTCCGTCCCGTGGTGGGGAGGGGTTCGGGACTTTGACGCGTAAACAGATTACTCTGTTCTCTATTCCTGCTTCTAAAATTGCATGGATCCCTGGTATATTATAGGTGCGATCTTTGACTTCATGCCACGGAAATACGATATAGAGAGTCCATGACCATGATAAATATAAAATCGACGTTGAACAAGTGAGGATCTAGACAGACATGGAAATAATGTACAGTGTGGATGAGATCAGGCTAACTCTTTCGTTGCCATATCGTTTTTGGCCCATCCGTAAAAATTTGGGCCGTTTTCCATCAACAGAAAAACAAATGATTTTCACTAGCATGCGGAAAGTTTCCCTTCGGCTTCTAACAAGAATCAAAAGGCATACTTTCGGGCGTCAGAAACATCAGACAAAGTCCGTGTATCATTTACCGACAATGTTACAAGCTTAGAAGTTAACCAATGCCTGATAGGAAACACTTATTTCAGTAAAGATATCGCTCTTTCCAAAGTTGAAAGTGAGAATACAACCTTTCCTTGCCAGTGTAGCTCCCCGGGGGACCTTTCCAGAAACAACTTAATGACTTTGGATGAAAAACCAAAGAGCTGGAAAAAAAGTATGCAGCTTGGGACCTGTTTTCGAGAGTTTTCACTTTTCAGGCATCGTTTCGAGCGAAAACCTATCTAGTCACGTCCTCGCTTCGGGATATAGGAACAGGACTAAAGACAGGTACCATCGAAAACGGAAAGCAATGCGGAAAAACGGGTATCCACGTTTCATGTACTTTCAGAAGTTGATAACTTTAAGGAATCCTAAGTCTAGCGAAACGTATCACAAGGAATACGGAAATAGCTTAGAAAATATTATTTCTCATTCTGATAATACATCAGCCTTCGTGCCAAATATGCAAAAATAATAAATTTCGTGCCCTTGAGCAAGCTCAACTAATCTTATTGGCTTCTCAAGTTGGTCAACAGCGTCAAGTTAATTAATCTTACTTTCTATTAAGCTATGAAGCCAAATAGTAGATAACAGACCATGTATAAAGTCTTTGGCATCAAAAGTTTTAAGACATCCCAATAATACAGACCGCATTTAAAAATTTGATAATCGAGGAAAACTTTCACCTGTTGCTATTTCTCGACCAGAATAGTTCAGGTGGTCATTCAATTCTTTTCAAGATTGTAAATTTCTCAAGAACAAAAGAGCAAGGTAGTAATTAGAGCGTACAACCTTGTGACAGATCACCTTGCTTAGTGTTGCGTGACATATACATATTCAAGAAGGAAGTAAGAGTTTTATGGAAATCAACTTAGTTAAGTCAATAACAAGTCATGACAGAGTATATTCTTATCATTTGCATACTGGACAAAGGTGCGCTGATATTTAATGCCGTTGCCCATGGAAATTCATGAATTTTTTAAAGTTATCTTTATCTGGAGCCTTTTTGGGTTTCTTTAAAAAAACTTCCTTCACCATTTGTAAATTAGACCTATACTTTACTACAAGCAATGGAAATAGCGGCGTAGTATACAGTAGTCAGTGTGTTAGACATATCCTTTACCTACAGCATTTTCCGAGTGAAACAGATAATATTGGAACTATGCCACTATAAAATTGTGAACATAGACGAATGTTTTCATTTCACCATTTTGACATTTTGACACTGTCATATACGCCAGCAGAAGGGACTCTGGCTTTAAGGTCGATTTCTCTACGGTATTGCGTGGCTTCAAAACGGTGGTAAATTGGGTACTTTTACAAAAACTTGCAGTTGTAACGATACCTATTCTCGATTGGATAAAACTCGCAAATTCTTGTTCGAATAGAATGCTGATAAATGAGTCCAGTGTTCGGGAAAGGTCCAATAGAAACAGTTATTTCGAATACCGGTGTTTTTGTTTTAACATTAACAATTGTTAAAATTTCCTAAGACTAATTTTAATACACAAAAAAGTGGAAGACATTTTCAACCTTAACATTAAATACCCCATTATTCCTAAACACATCATAAAATCATTTAATACAACAATTCTTCAGCTTTCTAGAGACAGTGCTTTCAATTGAAAATTTAACCCTGAGAGACTCCTCGACTAACTTAACTAACAAAATGTTTTCGGTTTCTTAACATATTAAGTTAGTCGAAGAGTCTCTCAGGGTTAAATTTTCAATTGAAAGCACTGTCTCTAGAAAGCTAAAGAATTGTTGTATTAAATAATTTTATGATCATATGATCATTAAAACGTGAATTTCCGAAGCCACTTTGTAGTTCTTTGGCACTTGCTGTCTATAACAGACTTGTGAATGGATATCACTTTCTTCGTCACTATTCAACTGAACGCAAGAATTACACTAGACTTTATTTTAATTGGTACGACGCGTAAAAGCGAACTTCAAATGAAATTTGTATATACTCATATGCTTTAAAAGAACTGGTCAGCTAACATAACATTATACCTTAAAAGAACGGCCTTTTTCAAAATATAAAATGAAAAATATTAAAAAAATAATTGATCTCTTATTGCAAAATAATTAGCATTTAATTCGTCTTAAAAACGAGGACTACTGCGCCGCCTTTGGTATAGTGGCGTCTGCTATCCAGAGCCTCTTACCTCTACGGGATTATTTGAATACTCAGAGATTGAGAGAGGTAAGGGTAAGGGTAAGAGGTTCTGGCTAGCAGACGCCACAAAACCAATGACGGAAAAGTAGACATCGTTTTATAGACTAATTAAATGCTAATTATTGTTTAATAAGAGATTATTAATTTATTTTCTAATATTTTTCCTTTTATATTTAGAAAAAGGCCGTTCTTTTAAGGTATAATTTGTAGAAACGGGATCTTTTCCTTTAACTATTGAGAGTTGTACTATTATCTCAGACTATTAATGACACTTAAACTGAACAAAATTTAAACTTGCTTAAGATTTTAATCCATACTCAATGATCGTAGGCTACGCTCTTTTGCTCGAGCCCTGGTAACGTTGGCCACGTGAGACAAGCAGAGTGTCACTTCGGGTTAGGTCCCAGTTGGCGAGTTACTACCCAATAGAAGTTGAATCTTCTTATTCTCCCCGGGATGACCGAATCGATTTTAACGGGACATAGTTTCCCTTGGAATATTGCCCGGGTGAGATTATCTAATAAACCTTTCAGTCCCAAGGTCCCGTTCTTATAAACATACCCACGCAGTTATATACCATTCCCGATACCAACAACATTGTTTAAGGTCTTAAAAGTAATTAGCATTGAAGAGTTAAACAATGAATGTAGAAGTTTGTTAAGAAAAGAGAAAACACTGGTTTCTTGATTAGCTCTTCGAGATTAACTCTATGGAATGATTAACCATTTCTGAAAGAGAAATCACCAAGACTTTTCAAAAAAGAATAGTAAAGTCAGTAAACGTTTCTTTCAACATTTACAGAATTAGCGACTGCAGACAAAACCTCTTATTTTCTGAAAACCACGCAAGTTTGATGTTAAAGTTGGAGGTTTTTATACTTTTCCGAGAGACGATGACGTCACGGAGAGGTATTAAACTGGACGAGTCTGTCTGTGTGCAAGCCCGCTTATAGCTGACCCATTTCAAGCAGAAAAAAATTTAAATTTTGTAGGGTTTAGGGTTTAGGGTTTATTATTTTGATCAACTCTATTTCGAACCAACGAGAAAATTCAAATTTTCTTGGATTGCGTTTCATTATACGTTTCTGATCGGGTCAGGGTGTAAACCAACTTAGGGGACTCCAGTAGTCCATTAGAGAAAAATCTAATATACTTGTAATATATTCCGGTACAAGGTACAGTGTTCCAATGTTTAAACGATCGAACGAGCAATTCTCGCGAATCTCAGAAGTTCCAAGAATCAGGGAGTATTCTTAATTATCCCTCTAAAACTCCGCTGTCTATTCTCTTTCACTCTAGAAACTGAAGACAGTATACTCAAGTACCGTGAGCGGACACGCCCCTAACTCGGGAAAAGAGAAACTTTAAAATGTCCCCCTTGAGTTGAGTTGGCCTTCGCACGACTGATTAATCAAAGTCGACCAACTGTAAAAAAAGAAAGTAAATGGCACCCTACCTCCCTGTTGTAAAAACTCCACGATACTTTTACACTTTACGGTGAGTTTTGTTTAAGTTTGATAATATTTAGAATAGATTTTTTTTATTTTCCCAAGCATGGGAGGGATAAATGATATGGACCAATGAGCCCAAACTTGCACTTCAATCAGAAATGGATGAACTCTTGAAATTCCTAAATTTGTTTTGCATCTAATTTTCCTCACCTACCTTGATGCTAGAAAGAAGATTCTGGGTTAGAATACATTTTAAACCAGGAATACATACAGTTAATTGGAATCATTGTGCCCCCGTATATATACCATGTTAATTTCTATACGAGTTTTGTGGGACGGGCTTGAGTACTAGCAGTCACGCCTCATAATTTTTAACTGCGATTTCATTGGGGATACAGGGTAAGAATACATATAAAACTAGGAATAATTGTGCTCCCATGTATATCCCATGTTAATTTATATGCGGGTTTTGTGGGCCGGGTTTGAGTAATATCCGTTACGCTTCATAACTTTGACGTCTTTCTAACTGCGATTATATTGGTTGGTAGCAACGCGAGGTTAGGCGAGCAAGGTGCACCGCGCAGCGAGAATAATTGTTCGTGAGCTAAAATCCGCCTAGATAAGACTAAAAAGACTACAAAAAAATATATGTTTTGCTGAATAAACCTTAGGTTTCATAAGTTTCGAAAAGATTGGCTAATATGGCGATGATGTGAGGGAACCGAAAATAGTGTCGTGAAAACCTGATATCTAGGAACTATGGCCAAGTTCTACCCGAACCTTTTCGGTACTAATATATATAGTATTGTCACTCTAGTGTTTATGTTTCATTTTCACATGAAAAGCGTCATGAAAACTTTGAGGGAAAATGAAAACATGACTGATCTTGTTTGACTCGATCTTTTGCTTCATTGACAGGGAATTTTGAAATTGAAATTAGGCTTAAAGAAAAGCACCTTCATTGGAGAAATTCCTCACTATTGAAACTTTCACAAAAAACCAATATTTTTTTAACAATTAATATTTTAGGGACGCGTGGAAATGGAGTAAATTTATGGAAATGTTTGTAATTGATTTCTGAGCAAAGTAATTTACTAAAGTAATAAGCTACTAAAAGCCAATACTACAAACAGTTAGATAGAAACCTAGTGCTACTATTTTCCACAGCGGAAATTGCCTGCTTTTGTAGATGATTTTGCTGTTCACACCCGACTTGTCAACTTCAAGAGCAGGTCTATTTATACTTCTGACTGAAACGAAAATGTCAAGATCTCAATAAAAAAAAGTAGTTGTATAGTAATTAATCCCTGGTCCAAGCCTTTGTTTGATAATATGATTGGCGAAGGAATCGCGTGCGAGCCACGGAAATTGGAATTAGTCTTATGTTGAGAAGGCTTAAGGTAAGATTTACCTAGAAATCCAAGACTTGGTTAAGAGCATTTCCAAGAAGAGCTTTATAATAGGTCACTTCAGGTTAGTAAAGCTTACTTAACTTATTAAGTCCTGAATAAATGGAAGAATAAGCCAATAAGTCTAATTGGAATTAAAAGCTACATCAATTAGGATTCTGTCGATCAACAACCTCTTAAAGTATAACTTAGTTATCCACAAAGCAACGTTATGAAAAAAAGCGGAATTTCGAAAAATCGCACAGTAAAACCCGAAATCGGACTCAAACGTCATGTGCATGGGGATTGAGTTTAGTTAGTTCATAAGATATGTTCCATAAGTTTGCCACTGGTTACTGAGAGCTTGCCATGAAGTGACGTAGGTCATAGATTCCCCTAAAGCGACGCCATCTGAGGTGCTGTTAAAGGCTTAGCACAGACTAAATAGGAAGATGGACTGCAAAAACCGAGTGTCAATTCTCGTGTCGTTCTCGAACTAGCTCTCAGCATTACGAAGTATAGGTAGTGACATATTTATGAAACATATCTTATAAACTTATAGTGTTACTGAACAGAACCCTGATTTAATGCAACGAATGGTTTATCAAACTTTAAAAACCAAAGTTATTAAGTCCGCATGTACAAATTCCTCAAAAGCCTCATTAATTGTAGAGTTCATTAAACTAAACTAAAAAATCAAAGACACGGAATAAATTTAGTAAATTTCTTTAAGCCAAAGAATTTCACAACAAATTCCAGTCAAATAATTGATTCCGATTTCTGAATAAATATTGATTGAAAATACGTCTATACATTCTACGAAACTGTAGCAAATTGGTTCGAGAAACACGCGTTTGAAATATAATAACGTTTCCTACGGCATTCCCCCACTTTTTGCGAATGACGTTACAGGCGCAGACACCCTCGTATGTACCTTCAGAAAACTATAAAACTACACCATCGAATAGAAAAGGAAAGAAAATAACTGAAAAGGATGAAGACGGATTGAAGTTCCGGTTGTCTTTTAATAATCGCACGCTTTAGAGCTCGAACAACTCTGGCCGCCACCGACACAGCGCGCTATGTTTGCTGACTCTAAGTCAAAAAGATGATGAGGAAACTAAAGGAGAAAGGAGGAGTTGATTCTAAGAGGAGAGAAAAGTCAGGAAGAGAGAGAGAAACAGAAATATAGCCAGTAAAGAGGTATCGGCCCTAGAAGCACGTTCGTACGCCACAGCCACACGACATAACAGATGAAATGGTTGTGTCAAGTCGACTCAGTACACCAGTGTTATAAGGGAATATTTTAGTTTAAGGTTTGACTTTGTTAGGTTTTTCATCGAATTTAAAACGTGTTTTAAAACGACTACAATCTCACTGAAATAAAGATGTTCCGTTATTTGTCCTGATTGCAACGGAAATAATAATAATAATCTAGGCTTTGTCTATGAAGGGATTTCCACACTAAGCCTGTAGCTTGTTTACAGGTGGGTCCCTTTACAATGCATAGAGGGGTGGTGGCTAGCCCCTATGCCACAGCTAACCTACAGCGCCCTATACTAACAATTACCGTTAAATAATTACCTAGAAACTCTGACTTGCTCTTTTAAGATTTTGAAACCTATGGTGAAATTACATGTTTTTCAACTATGCGAATTTGATCATAGCAAATGCAAATAGAGAATGTAGAAAATGGGGCAGAAACGAGAGCACTGATTTCTGTATGCTGACAAACCGAAACAATTTTTCCAGATCTGCACTTATAGAACTGCTATCATCAAGAGCCAAATATATTCTAATGCCCAAAATTGGCCGACCCCCTCAATACTTCATAAGCAGGAACTGTGTTCGATAAGTGAAAGGTAACGTCATAAAATAGAGCGCTGGTTTGTCAACAGTCAAACTATAGTAAAGTAGAGAGAAAGCGACATATTACGTCCAAAATTTCCCACCGGACACCACAATCTGCTATCATCAAGAACCAAAAATATTCCATGCCCCAAAACTGGCCGACCCCCTCAAAACTTAATGAGCAGGATCTGTTTTCAATAAGTAAAAGGTAACGTCATAAAATAGAGCGCTGATTGGTCAACAGTCAATCCAGTAAAGTAGAGAGAAAAAGACATATTGCGTCCAAAACTTCCAACTGGACACCACAGTGTCTTCTATTTGTGTTAGTTATAGAAGCTCTCTACCTGTATTTCTGGTCTAAATCTGTCTTGTGTAATAAATGTTCTCAAGACGCATTGACGGAAGCTGCGTCGGTTCAACCCTTCGTTTATGCTGGGCAGTGTCTATCTGTTAAGAAACAAAACATGCCAAATGTATCGACTAGCGAAGCTCTATGTGTATGAGAAATGTCATGAAAAATTTAAAGGGAAATCATCAACCACGTCATCTAATAATATTTTTCAACGTTGAGGAACTACGCTGCCACCTGCTGGATTAAACTGAAATCATCTTCGAAGAGTGAGGCGGGCAAAATATCACATTCCCTTCTTGTAAAAGCAAGGAGACTTCGCAACTGAGAAGACATCTCTAACTACAGTTCTCCACCCGTCGAAGTCCAGAACAGTCATTGGGTAACCTTACACAGAGTCCAAGAAAATATCGGACTCATTTTTAAAAAGTTCACGTCGCGGACTACACAGTCTACGTCGTTCAAAAAGCGGCCTTGCAAAGAAGCGGAAGTTGAAACGTCTCGTGCTGCAACACTGCACTAAACTATTTATTAAAGACTTCTCGCTAACCGCCGCGTGTTCGAAGAAAAACGAATACCGGACAGATGCTGAACAACGCTTATATCTTTAAAAGTAAGTTAAGGTGTATGTAACTGTATTGATGTCGTACCTCGAAACTACTCAATTCTTCTGTGAATTTTGAATATTAGCTTGAAGTACAAATGTATAATATCGATATAAACATTAGAAGGAATAGTTAACAGATATACAAGTAGTCATTTTTGAAAAAAAAAAAATATTTAAATTGCTTAAAAACTGGTTTAAGTTTAGATAGAGTAATTTTTGTTTTCTCTTTATTCAACTCTTTCCTAGCTGAACTATATTTTCTTTCATTTGGAAAAGTTTTAGTCTACTTATAGCTTTTTATACCAGAGATGTGATGCTACTAATATTTGTGTAACCGTTAATATATTAATTTTAGTATTTAATATTTAATAGCAAGAGTTATCGAAAAAAAGAATTTAATAATCCATAAAATGCGTTAGATTGCGTTTTTAGGCTTCATTTTACCCTCATAAATGTATACAATACTTTAAAAATGGTTTTTTAAAGAAAAAGACATTACTTCTCTTCGACTATTACGAAAAGAAGAATGGAAAACCACCACATCGTATGATGTTCGAAATTCTGTTCTAAATTTATCAATTAGAGTTAAACTGAAATAGGTTTCCATCACCGCGTTTCATCTGCCTAAACTCTATTAATTTAAATAAAACCGTAGTTTAAAAACAGATTTTGAAATTGAAATTAAACCCTGCCACTTGACCTTAGGATTTGTGCCAACTTATTGAATAATCTAAGTACATTCAGTTTAATATTCAAGAAATAAATGTATAAACTCATGGCATAAAAGTATTGGTTTAGAACAAGTACCTTAATGCATTTTGTATTATGCAGTCGAGTATTACTGAATGTGTTTTGTTTTATATTCTGGAGGGGAAAATGTCTTTTTAAGTTTGGTCGCAATTTTGATATTAAAAATGTATTTGTGTGCGCCTATACGAGTTGTTTTATTAAAAGAATTTTGCGGTTTTACAAATTCCAATATTTTTAAAGGAAACCTAAGGAATTTATTTTTGTAAATAACTAAACTGGGAATAATGGGACGGAACTGAAATTAAGATTTAAATTTCATATGGTGCACCCATTTGTACAGTAAAATTATTATTGATAATTTTAGTAAGTCTCTCCATTCTTGGTGCTTTAGTTCTAGAGGGTAATAGTTTCTGATAAGTCTGCCATAAACTAAAGAGTACACATGTCATGTTATTTTGGTCAAACTGAGGGAAAAATTTGAAAGAACATGGGATTTTTAACATGTATCTACGGAGATACGGACTCCCAAACATAGATTAGCACCTAAAACAAAAACAAAGAAGTCAGACATGCTGAGTTTACTTTAGCATCGTACGAGCACTTCTACCTATTTAATAGTACACTTCTGCTGTAGATAAAGGTTCAATACCGTTCTTAGATTGAAGAAAATCCCACTATTTTTATGTTCTAAACGTTGTAGAAATCATTTTTTGATGAAACTTTCTTCTCTGTTTCACCCACAGAACGTAACCTTTAATTTAGGCAGTAGAATTTTTATAAACACTTCATATGAGACCTTCGACTCAAGAGTATCTGATAAAAAATAACCTCAGACGTAACGCATAGCAATCTGTACCTTGTGGTGATAACAATTTGATCATGCTAGACTATGTACGAAATGTTTTAATTACGCATCAGTTCGCTTTTGTGAAGGTATGATTGATCATTACAAAGTGGCTAGTTCTCTATGTGCAAATTCAGGGACCTTTCTTAAGAGTGAATAAACTGATTGCGTAAATTGTCTGCTATATGAAACATAAGCAATTGAACAGGTCGATTTAGTAGACGACACAATTGAGATATTTACATCAATATTTTTATATTTTTTAGTATTATTTTCTTGAATTGTTAAACGCTATTTACTTTTAAGGAAATTCAAAATCTAATCTAGCAATTTCATTTAATATGAATTGCCTTTCATTATTTTACTTAAATTTAAAGGGTCATCCGTAAACCCCCGCCCCCAATCATAATTTGTAAATGGTGCCCCGGACTGGAACACCCAATAATTAGCGTTCGCTATCAATTTGAAAAGGAGGCAACTTAAACAAGCGCCAGTTTCAACATTACTCATATTTATATTTAAGTTTTAAAATTATTATTTCTTTTAATCATCAATGAATGAGAAGGCACTAATATTCAATTAAAATAATACTTCGTAATTAGTAGCTAGTAAAAATTCCAAGATACCACATTAAATTACAAATTTGCGAAAAGTATAAAATCCATTTTCAGTTATTAAAGATATACACCCACTAAACAGAATCCAAAAAAGTAAAACATCACTTGGGGTTTCATATAAAAAGAAAGACCTTGGAGGGTCTCTATAACCATTTTTGTTGAGAACTGATATCTATGTTTGAAGGCACGTCAAAGATCCAATTTAATAGCAGAAGCAGGTTATTCGAAGTAAATCAATATAAACTTGGTCGTAGTGCGAACCAGCTTTGCAGTTCGACAAAATCCGAGAGACAAGCAGTGTGCAACATTGTCTTTATGTCTTTAACACGATACAGTCGTCACCTCCAAGAACTTCAACAGAAATTTTCTATTAACAGTTTCTCTCGGCTACTTCTCTCTTCTATTGGTGGACGCATTGAATTTAAAATTTCCAAAATGAAGTTATTCAGTTCATATTTTTGGGATTGGCTATGAGTTCACACAAATGATTGATAAAAGTAATGAATATTCTGCCGAATTACAGTACTTTGGCCGAAAACGCCCTCACTGTGATCTCCGACACTAAAAGTTCTAATTCTTGATTTTACCAAGTTTATCAAAATTATCTATAAATTTTCAATACAACTTAAAGTCAACGGCAGTAGTAAATCCAGGAAGGAGTTAACAAATGCTTTATTGCACTCGCTTTTTAGACTGACACACGTACATCTTAACTCCCACAACGGCAACAGGAGAAGTGGGATTTTGGAAAACCTGGTTATCATTTATCACGTGGCAAGCGGCATCAAAATTCCCGCAAACTTGCACTACAATCTCTCATGAGAATTTTCTAAGCGTCAGTTGACTGTAATTGCGCAATGGGTACGAGACTTTCCTGAAAATAGTAAATTTTGTGTTGTAGCTCAATGTAGAAACAGTAACCCACGTAACAAGAACGAACCAATTTAACCCCTTCGACCCCCTAAGTTCGCCTCACCATACGAGGTTCCTTTCCTACTCCTCCCTAGTTAATTCAACTAAACCCTAGTCATAAACTGTAGTCAAAATTTATTTGCGGATCAGGAGTAGCCGCAACCCTCATCTTATTCATAAAAGTTAATTACTTCAAGTATTCCGCTTCTGTCTATAGGTGTATATCGAAGCGTCTTAGGCCTTGGTCTAGGTTTCTCCTAAGCTTTTTTTTAAAGACGGCAGAGGGAGCGAGAGAGAGAAAAAAAAAACGTTACGCGTGGATGCACTTCAAACTTTCTTCAACGCAATCGAAATTGGAGGAAAAAGGGGCCCTAGGGGCATTCCCCCAAGAATCCTAGCCGTGAAGCCTTACTTATCTTAAGGGAAAAACCCGAACGGAGCGTCAGTAGAAGATATAGTCGTCGATGGAAAAAAAATATCCGTAGACTATTTAATGCGAATTCCGGGATAATAAAAAATCGACTGCGGGGTACACCAAGTTTCAATCTAAGAATGGACTTAATCCTTAGGAAAAAACAACACTTTTCTATGAAAGTTTTAAAACATGTCTAGATTGTAACGGATGTAATGGAGTTTATATATATTTCAAGAACACCTGACAACACGAGAAGTCCGCGGCTCTCACCTCAAAAACTAATACTAGGTGATTCCTACTCTCGATTCAACTTAGTTTTTTTAATGTTTAGTAAGTTGGTACGGAGAGAAATTTCAAAACATTCGTAATTTTCGGGGAGCTAACCATTTCTGATACGTTTGCAGTTCTTAGAGAGCCAATGTTTTCCAAACATTTCCTCAATATTGCCTATGTTTTCCAAACATTTCCTCAATATTGCCTATGTTTTCCAAACATTTCCTCAATATTGCCTATGTTTTCCAAACATTTCCTCAATATTGCCTATGTTTTCCAAACATTTCCTCAATATTGCCTGTTTTCCAAACATTTCCTCAATATTGCCTATGTTTTCCAAACATTTCCTCAATATTGCCTATGTTTTCCAAACATTTCCTCAATATTGCCTATGTTTTCCAAACATTTCCTCAATATTGCCAATGTTTTCCAACATTTCCTCAATATTTCCAATGTTTTCCAAACATTTCCTCAATATTTCCAATGTTTTCCAAACATTTCCTCAATATTTCCAATGTTTTCCAAACATTTCCTCAATATTTCCAATGTTTTCCAAACATTTCCTCAATATTTCCAATGTTTTCCAAACATTTCCTCAATATTTCCAATGTTTTCCAAACATTTCCTCAATATTTCCAATGTTTTCCAAACATTTCCTCAATATTTCCAATGTTTTCCAAACACTTCCTCAATATTTCCAATGTTTTCCAAACACTTCCTCAATATTTCCAATGTTTTCCAAACATTTCCTCAATATTTCCAATGTTTTCCAAACATTTCCTCAATATTTCCAATGTTTTCCAAACATTTCCTCAATATTTCCAATGTTTTCCAAACATTTCCTCAATATTTCCAATGTTTTCCAAACATTTCCTCAATATTTCCAATGTTTTCCAAACATTTCCTCAATATTTCCAATGTTTTCCAAACATTTCCTCAATATTGCCAATGTTTTCCAAACATTTCCTCAACATTTGCAATGTTTTCCTAAAATTCTCTCTGTATTTGCCAGTTTTGTGCTTCTTCACAAATAATCTTAAAAATATCAGTAGCCTAACCTTGTCCTAGTTCTTAGTGTTTAACCTCTCTGGCTTTAACTATCCCGTGTAACTTACTTCCCTAATTCAAAGATATTGAACGAATTCTCTAAAAAAAACTGTGATTTTCTATTTGAAAATTCATTGAATTTGGAAAACCCGATCCCTTCTTAAATCCATAAGAGCATTTCCTGGAAAGGATTTTCTAATGGAAATTTTAACCTCATTTCTCTCTTTGATAAGAAATTTTAATTTTTCACTAACGTTTTAGCGACAGTAACGGGATGTGTGGACTGTTTTTCTCATTTGTTTAAAATAATGGAAATTTCTTCTGTAGCGGAAATACTTTTTAATTTACCAAGTTATGAAATGGGGAAAAAATGTCAATAAGAGTAGCGACTAAATACATGGGTTTTCTGTTTTAAAATATAATATTATATAATAAAACTTAAGTAAAGATTGGCATTGCGGTAGATGAAACAATTTTTCTCTCTGTAGCCCCTTCGGTCTACTAATTAGCTCTACTATGTAATGTTATCTTTCTCTTCTCTTGGTCGAAAATAGCTGGACTTTTTACTCATTCGGAACAATAGATAATTTTTGGCTCATGGTGTGCATAGATTTCGTAGTGAACACATTTTAAAAGTAATCTTGTTTGCCTGCTTATTCGTCCAAGTATTCAAACCTGAATTTCTATTAATACACTGCGGGAAGCAGTAATTATTTATTTCTATGGCAACGTGAATCGTCTGAACTCTCCAGAAAAGGGAGAGTAAGGATTTAGAAGGGGTTGAGAATTTTGTTACGTAAAAATTTGTTTTTAAAAAGACTACGGTTTTCCAGACGAAATTGATTTTAGTTTTTAATTTCTCCTTGAATAAAATGAGAAATAATCAAGCACAGAAAATTACGTAACTACACGATTAATTTGCTTTTAATTCAAAATTAACGTTCCTGGGAGCGCTGTGGGCTTATTAGGTTGCCTGATTTGAGGTTGTTTCGATTCAGAAAATTGGTTGGAGGGATCTGAGATTACCTTACGCGAGTCAAAGGTAGAAAATGGTTGTTTCAGGTTTAATTATAGTGCTTCATTGATTAATTACAATGAGATTAATAAAAATGAAATAGTCCAATTGGTTTGCATGAAAAAAAAAGGTTTTGCTAAAGCAACCTAATATAAAATCTGGACCTTGACCCAAAACATCGTAAAGACAGTCAGATAAGAAATCTTGTATAATGTAAGCATAAATATTTTCTTAGAAATCGTAAACCGACAAGTCACTAGAATATATTTTGTTGACAATATCGATACGAGAGCGTGTGTTCCAATTGTTTATGTGTTTTAATATGCAGAAAAAATAAGATCCTTACGCCTGTTAGTTTCCTTTGGTTTACTCAACCGCGTAAGGGAGGTCCAACACTTCTGAAGGCGCTCTTAGAAAATACATTATGACCGTTGCCCCTGTAAGCCAACATTTCTGAACTATTCTTGAATTTTAGTTTCAATGCGACATATAGCTTTTAACTTGTATTTTATTAAATTAGTAATGGCGAAAATTGGTGAAAGAATTTTGATTGAAATGAAATAGTTTCTATCAAAAGGTAAATAGTATCTTTGCACTAAAAGACCATAGCGAATGAATATTGGATATACTTCTATGTTCTAAATTTTTGTAGCAACGGAACATAGCGAATTCCCTACCGTCGAAGCCTACTTAGTTGATTTTAAACGGAGCGGTTCATAATTTCAAAACTATATTCTTAGTACGCAGAAACATATATTTTTAGGTGAGGAAAGGTTCCCAGAATCGACAGTTCAAATATTAATTTAACTCAATCGGAAGTTATAGCGCATTGTTGTCCGCTTTGTTTTCTACAGATGGCACCATTTTCGAATCGATTATTTTAACCACTAAACGTAGCGTCATAGAAAGTTTGTGGGTGGAGCTAAAACATAAGCAGACTAATTGTCTCAATTAAGTATGCGAGGATGGTGCCAGAGGATAAAGATATGCTCCTACGTTCTTCAAACATTAATCCGTTTATCGATATATGTGGTATTTAATTAATAACCCAAATAAAGGTACAAGCCTAGATTTATATACATAAAATTTTGGGTGACCCTTTAGTGTACGATTGAGAAAAGCAAGAAGAATGCATTATGTTTATTTATAAAACCTAAAAAAGAAGACTTCTTTTTTACTTTACTAGAGGATCGACTATTAATGGAGACGTATTAACATTCCATTGTCAAAAGGCTGCGTTTTGTCACTGTGTAAACAAAGGTAATAATCATTATAGTCAAAGTACAGTGTTTAACGCAGTTTTTATTTTATTTTATGGCATTTTTGAATACAGAAAATCAGCGGAATCCGAAGAATTTCTTGCGTAATTAATTAGTGATTGTTTTATCAGGTAGATGGAATAGTCAAAAATTGCATATTTTTGGGTTACGTAATTTACGAAAACATTCTAAAAATGAGATGACGTCAATAAATTTTCGTTTAAACTTTAGCGGGGCAAGCATGTTTTCTCGATAAACAAAGGCCTGACAGGACACGTTAATACCTAAAAGAAGTAGTACTGGGCGGATCCGATAGCTAGTGATCGATTAATTATTCGATTACTTATTAAATTAATTGCCAGGATTCGGTTTTCTAATCTATAGGGGTCCATCTCCAATTTCTCCATTATGTGAAGTTCGCATCTTTAAACGATTACACTTTCAGAATGATTCAGATCTTTTAACTTGTAAGAATAAACCGAATTCGAGCAAGTAATTCTGGCCAACATCATCACGGATAGATTTAATTTTAGAATCAGGAATGGAGAACGGTTCGTATTTACTTCAGTCCGACTCAAAGAGCCCCTCCCTACAACATGTAACGAAAAGTTTAAATTGTCTTATTGGACTACGTTTTGATGACGTTGCTGACGGGGAAGACGAAAAATACGTAGTTCCTTTTTAACTCTGTCGCTATGACCTGCCTCTTCTTTCATATCCCCCCCCCGTCCCGTGGAAGCGGGTCCGGGACTTTGTTGCGCACCCACATTACTCTGCTCTCCATTCCTACTTATAAAATTACATCTATCACTGGTATCATTCAATGTATTTTTGTAAATTAAACGCCACCCAAATATCATGGTGATTTCACGGATATCCAAACACTCAACCCATAAAAATTCAAAACAGGAACTGATCGTGCCCCATAATGACACAAACAATATTGGTCAAACAAAGCCAATATATATGGGGTAAATGATCTGGAAAAAGCGATTTTATAGGAACTTATAGAGGCCATCAAAATTTCATCGGAAACCATCAAAATTCAAAAGCGTCTTGCTTTCGGCTAGCGATGCGTTGCCGTTAAATACACAAAACAAAAGCAATAAAATGGCGTTCGGACTAAGCCTTGGTCTGTACGGATTTGGCTCGCATTCCGAATTACAATGGAGCAAATAGACTAAAGTAGATTAATGCCAGAAGTTTTTACCGATCTGACGAATTTTCTAGTTTTTATTTTGTAAATTATTTATCGTAATAAATAGAGATGTGAAATTATCACAAATTATAAAATCCTAAAATCATCGATTCAAATTGAGAACAATTAAATTATTGTCATGTACAAGTTACAGTTGTACTCCAAATGTTTTACTACTCAGGATGATTTTATATTTAATAATAATCAAACTACCATAATAAAATTAAGTTTAAATTCCAGAGGTTTTTTCTGGTGCGACTCAAATTTTCAGAAGCTTTTTTCTCCTATTATCGAAACACCATCCACTTTTTTTGGGAAAACATTTAAACACATCAACTTTGCTACTATTCTGAAATCTTTTGTAATAGTTAATTTACTGGGTTAATGTAATATAAATAAATAGAGAAAGTACTATAACACAGTATTAAGGATTGAGATTATGACAGGAAAGCGATTATCCCTGTTATAAAATTCTTCGTAAAGAAATAGAAAATATGGACCACTCCATTAATTACTTGAAGAGAGGCCAGCACACATGCGAGAGGAAACCCTTGTGTTATAGAGATCTCTTCGACGTAGAAAAGTGGCATACAAGGGGGTTGATACATATCCGTCTCTGCTCTCTCTCATGATACAGGAGACTACAGCGCATGCACCAAAACCCGAGATGGAAGGCAGAGTTACCCCCGTGTCTTTCCCCTTTAGTTACATCGAAATGGTCTATTACCCTAGCGTCAAGAGGCAACGACAGACAGGGGCAGGCTAGTCGACTTGCACTGTCTCTAGCGGTGCTTCTTGGCCTGTGGTGTTTGTTTCTCTTCTGGAATTATTGAAATAGACTATTCCATGGGCTTATACTCAGAGCTTGACAATCCATTACCCAAGTCACATTATATTTAACGGAATTCGAAAATTATCCAGAACATTTTTGTTAGAAATAATCGATTATTCCTAAATATGTGGTTACATAATGCCAGGCTCTACTTAATTTGTCTTGGGCAAGAACTTTTCAATCGCTAACGTTTGTGAAAGGATTGGTATTATTCTTTTGCGGGTTTAATCAGACCATACAACACTGAGTTTTTCGCTAATTTCTAATTTTTTCGCCCTGGGATACACAGTATTGGCCTAGAGACTGTCCACATTATGGAACTCTAATCCAAGAGAACTTCGTATTAATTCACTTCTTGACAGGATAGGAGAAGATGCATGGGGATTGGACCCAAGAATTCCTAAACCACAAAAGACGAAGCGAATAATATAATATAAAACAGAACGCTTCCGGATATATATTAACATATAGTTGGGGTCTGTCGTGACTTGGAACCGCAGACCGGGGATTTTACGATTGTGCATTTGAGGTGAAGGTGAAATGTAAAATTGATAAAAATTCAATAAAATGTCAAATTAATTCTAGGGCAAAATAAGTTATAAAATAGATCATTGCATTAAATCCAGAGAAGCAAACACCACACAGTCTAGGACGATTTTTTAGATTATTTTCCTCGCTAGAGGCGGTGTGACCTCGCTTGTCTCTCGCGTGTTGTTGAACTCAGGCTCCATGGTGCAAGTGAAATAACCTATGACGCCGCGCCTCTGTGCGTTAGTTTCACTGCAAGTAACTCATGGAATAGTCTACAGGAACAAAACTTACTCATCGTCTAGAATAAGTGTACTTTAGATATGAAATTTACACAGTGGGGAAGCTATTACACGACACGATTTTGTTTTCTTCTAAAAATTACAAATCTATCGATGAAAGAATTCAGTAGAATTATCTGCGAACCCATGAAATTCTGTGTTAATAGTCCGTTGATTTCACCAGTAGCTGTCAATAATCATCTCATAGGATAAAAAGTGAACGCGGATAATTCCAAAGCGTTAAGTAGCTTGCGACTCCAAAAAACAAAAAAGAACCAGCGTGGATGGACCTTAAGCATTAACTTTATCTACTGTAGTGAATACATTAAGCAACATAAGAAAATATTTTAAACCTCGCTTAAAATAGGAAACTTTGAAATTTAGTGTGAATTAGATTTTACGATGCTTTACCGATGGAGTGGTTTGTGATGTTCAAAGTTAGAAACTTACACATCTCCCCCCCCCCAAAAACCACTTTGAAACTCGTAGTCCATGGCAAATTTGAAAATTGAAAATGAAAATGAAAACCTGTTCACTTCCTTGTTTCCTATAATAACATCAGAACATCAGAACATGATAATAGATGAATGAAACTCTGTATCCCTTTAATGCTTTAGTTATGTAACATGATCCTTCCCAGGCTCACCCTTTTTGTTCGCTCTCCTGCTCATCAAACGTCAGATGGGCATCGCACCGTGCTAGTGTGAATTATATAACTTTTGGGTACTAAATCCTTAGCAACCAACCCACAAACCTTGATTGTCTTGACGTGGGACAAAAATTCACATGCGCACCTTGGCAAATAATTAAGCGCTAATATAGAAATGATTAGGGAACTATTTATCGCTAACGCGATTCGGTTTAATAACCTTGCTCCAAATGTTCTGATAGTGGGAAGAATCATGTTACAATTACCTTGTTTTGTGGTAAACCTCTCTCGAATAGAAGTAATTTATAGTTCTGGTAAAATGTACTGCAGTTAAAATGTTGGTAATGCTCCACAATAAATATATGAATTTATGTTCTTGAATCTATACTTCATGGTTGTAGCATCACTGCAGAGTGCAACGGAAACCATTATTTAGAAAATTGTTGCGAAGAGAGCCTGCTTGGGGTCATATTTTCAAAATTTAAAACATGAAATATTTTGCTAAGATTCAAGATTAGAAATTCTTGGATCGCCTACGCATAATATTCGGGTTAAGAAAGGGAAACCACCAGTACCTTAAGAGTTCTGTTCTCCCTTTAAAGAATTTATAATAGAAAACCCAAAACGGGATTTAATATCAAGCGGCCGCAAAGGATAAAGCGCAAACAGAAATGAGGGAGAAATAATATTCATTTAGCGAAATTCCGGCAGCAATCTACAATATTGTCAGGGAGACTCCACGCAGGAGATTGATATTTATCGCGAAGTACATAGCGCGTTCTCTTACACGCATCCCACGTGACGTTACAAGTACATCGCGAAGCGCTTTGTTGAAACGTCAGGATTAAAAACGGCAACATGCCACTCTCTCTACCACTGAACCTATAAATTAAACCAACTCAAAAGATACCCAACCTAACATAGCCTACATCCATTACTAGGGCAAAGGAACTGCTTGCCCTCACGAAAAGCAAAATCAGGCTGGTCACCAGTTTCCTCACTGCACACTGTCGGCTTAATAGACACCTGCATTTATTGGGCATCGTTGATGACCAACTCTGCAGGTTCTGCTCGGAGGCAGAGGAAACCTCCTTCCATATCCTCTGCAGCTTCGACTACCTCGCGGCCCTGAGGTTTGAGCATTGCGACATGCATTCTATGGAACCTCACCAGTTCTCTACTGCCTCGGTCAAACGGATTCTCCGTTTCATCGAGGCGACAGGACTCTTCGCAGTCTAACAAGCTTGGGGTGCCCAATATACCTTTGGTATCGGTGTTTGACGTTGCGACGCATCACCCCTTTCAACATTAACATTAGCCAACACCTATAACTAATAGAATGTTGCCGTCTTAAAATTTTAAATATATATATACCCTAACTAAAGCTAAAATAATCGTGCTGCATGAGAACCATGGGTGAAAAAGTATGGCCTTCTGTGGGAGGAGGTGGCTTCTTAAAACATGCATTATAACTGGGGACGCGAGAGGACCGTTTTCACCTGGACTCCTCCCGTAGAGGGTCCCTGATTTAGTACGTCCATTCTTCTCAACAACAATTATTGCGTTTTGCAGTGGGTTTCGGGCTTTCGCTTTTCGGGATCGGGAGAGTCCAGATGAAGGAAAGGACTGAGGAATTTTTGTATAACGAAATAGCGCTGACAGAAAGAGGTAGGCAACAGTCTCCTGCACGGGTCAGCGGTCGAAATTAATTATTGTTAATACGAAGCCCAACTAACGTTTGTAACCTTTAAGTATCCAACCATACCTTGTCTAGAATACAATAAAACAACCTAAGGGTTATTAGGTCAGATGGTTAAGGAGCTGTAAATCTTACAGCAATGCTCTAATCTCAGCGATACTAATTTCCATAGAGAGTGACTGTATTTCTACAACCAGATACGTATAAAATCGACAAAGGAGTGAGCTATGGCAAATGTTTCTTATCTTAGCATTAATATTACCTTTCTTTCCTTGTGGCTAGTTAGCAACAATGTAGTTAGCTCAGCTCTCGGTCATTATGTGAGGGGTTTGGATTTCATAGCGGGATTCATTTACATGTAATACTCCCTTAGTTTTTAGTCTTATCTTTCTCAATAATAGTCGGTTTTAGACGTAATAAATATTGATCGTAAACGGGGTGATAGAAAATCGGATTAATGTAACAAGAACGCCGGATGTTTTGGCTTTAAAGCTGGAGACGGTAGAAGGAAGGGTAAAAAGAAACCTCAAATAGTTAAAACAACTACCATCATAAGTTTATAAGATATGTTTCATGAGTATGAGAGTATGACACTACTTATACTTCGTAATGCTAGAGACTTACTGAGAGCTAGCTAGTTCGAGAACGACAAACGAGAATTGACTAAACTCGATATCGCAGTCAATCTGTACTAAGCCTTTGAAAGCGCCTCACCAGGCGTCGCTTTACGAGAATCTATGACGTTTCATCTATGCCACTTCATGACAAGCTTATTTAACACATCTTATGAACTTATGCTACTATTGAAACAAATTTTAGTTGCCTAAAAGTTCCAGCCGGTGAGTTACAATGCGAGTTAACTACTTTAATAAGTGAGAAACATCACAGATTAGAGTTCAAAAAAATATATTTAAGGTCGCATTGTTGTTCCCTTTGGTTTCTACAGATGGCGCCATGGTCGAATGAATTATTTAAATCAGGAAAATAGAGATACTAATTCCATTTTCAACCACTAGAAGTCGCGTTATATGAAGTTTGTGAGTGTAACCTAAATAAAACAGAGACGATTATTCTAAATTAAGTATATAAGGATGATACCAAAGGGTAAAGCTATCCTCCGAAGATCTTATTACATTAATGTGTATTGGTGATAGATATACGTTCCTGGCAGCATGATAGCTTAATGTCGCAATTTCCTTTGCGTCCCAACGATGTCTGCTGTTAACCATGTAAAAAAGTGCAGTGAAAATAACATGATGTATAACTGAACTTGAGACCAACTGCATGGATAAAATGAAACAAATAGTTTTCTTTCCAGGCCGGATATCTCACGGCCTGCCTGGGAAATTTGGGTTCGACCTTTAAATTTATTACATCAAGGCCCTAGTGTTTTAATTCAATTTCCTTTCAATTTTGTGAAAGGCAGTTTTGAAGAGAGAAAGAGGTTCCGGAGATGCCCGGAACCTAAACCGCCAAGTCACATCACTTTTAGACTGAAGAGTTCCGAGATCGGACGTCTCGCAAGGGTATAATTTTGATCAATTTGAAGCGGTTATATGCGACTAGATTTATATCTCGCACGGTTTTATGCAAGACGATATTTCGTTGAATTTAAGTCGAAACGGAAGTATCGGGTTTTTATTATCTAGTCTGTAGGTGGACCGCGGTTTACTGAAAATAGTAAAGTTATATTTTATAATTCGTTAAAATAAAAGATCTCTGTTGTACACATTATACCTTAAAAGACCTTTTTCTAAACATCAAAAGGCAAAATGTATTATCACTTATTTAAAAAATAATTACCATTTATTTGGTCTTAAAAACGATGACTACTGCTACGCCATTTTTAGAGGTCTCTGCTAGCCAGAACCAATCCTGTGCGGGTTCTAGCTAGCAGACGCCACGAAACACGGCGAGGCAGTAGTCATCGCTTAAAAACCAAATAAAGGGTAATTACTTTTAAATAGGAGATGTACTTTTTTTCGAAAAATAGAAGGAAAAATATTAAAAAAAAAACAATGTTATGTTGCCTTACCCTTTCCTTTAATATTTTAAAACTTAGCCAAAGGGCAGATTGGAATATCTTAAACGAGGTTACCATAGACTTGCAGAGGATCAGTTCGGTATAATTTAAATTTATAATTAGAAATTCAAGTAAGATCAAGTCTGATTAATTCGTCTATGAAGAGCTTAAACCGCTATAAAATGGAAGGTAAAACTTCTCTTTGAAACGTTACTATTAAGTGAATACTCGCTATTACAAAATGTTCCCTATTCCATGGCCCTTTTGAAAAATTGCACCCAGAAATGTAACACTTAGGCTTGACCGAATATTTTTAATAGGTTCCAACGGATTTGATAAACATTAAGTATATCTTTTCATTACATCAATAGACGATCTGTGTGAAGTTTTAAATATAATATGTCGGTACAATTTATAATGGCGGCCTTGAAACTTAACTAAACGTTCCTACATTACAATCGCACTGATATGATTGGGTTTGCCGACGTTTTGAAATCTGGTATAGAAGGGATGTATAGTTTTACAAAAGAAACCAGAACGTACTGAAACTAATATAAATCATTATGTAGCCATTTTCTCAACGTATCTACGCTGATTTAGTGGGAACAGCTAGCCTAATCATCATGCAAGAGTAATTTTACCTCACAAATAAATACGTTGCACCTTGCGATGCTACCAACCAATGAGGTGTGACGGAAAGTACTAAAACCCAGCCCAAAAATCCACATAGATAATAATAAACTAGAAATGGGGCATAATGATTCCTAATAACAAGAGAAAATAGAAAAGAGTATTTCTGCCTCAACGTGCTGCACCTCTTTGAGGGGTTTGATTTCAACCCCTCTAGCGTCGCGACCGCCCCCTCCCAGGATAGCCTCCTCACAGATTTTAGAGAGAGAAAAATAGTCCCCGCTAAACAGACTATGAGCATAGAGGTGGCGGACGAATCCCTAGAGTAGCGCTTTTTTCCAAAAAACGGTATCTAACTTCCAGCCTCCTGATTGACTATTTGAAATTCTAAGGTGCAAAAAACAAAACGACCCTCAAAATATGTAGAAAGCAGGGACAAAGGTAAATTTTGAGCTAAGTATTATACTCTCTTCTATTTTCTCTTGCTATTAGTGCTATGCATTCCTGATGTGAACCATTTAAACAGAACTTTAACTCGGACGGACAACTCCGGAAACCTTTTCTACTATCTCGATACAAAATTCGCAACAAGGTTTTGACTCTCATATAGCAAGAGAAAGGCAAAATGAGTACATTAGTGACACAGTAAGAAAATATTCAATATAACACCCCAGCGGGACCCTAAACTGGGGAAATAAAACATTTCCCTTCTTTCTTTTATTCTTTTGATTCGGTACTTTTTCTTTTTTGATCGCCCAGTCAGAAAAAAAATTAGATCGAAACAACCTCATAACTGGCAACAGTAAAAAAAACGTAATATTGCTCGCTAGCCACCTTAATTCCGCCGGCGCCAGTGAAAAAGCACTAGGTAGAGTCTAGCAAAAGAGAAAAAAGAAAAATATTTAAAAACTCGTATTGGAAAAAGAAAGACATCATTTCGACAGTATATTATCGACACAATGAACGGGAAAATAGTGGAACATTTCACGCGATTACGTACTAACTCTCTATTTTGGGAAATTGCCTTAAAGTCTACCCGTGTAAGCAATTGAGATAACGTTTATAAACGTGTCCCCACAAAAACAAAGTTATTTTCCACACCTTATGGTGTTAAACGGCTCGTTTCCACTTAGGAAGAAAAAAAACTTTGCCGGTACACTTACATCAGAATAAATCTGCATTTTTTAAGTCCCTAATATTAATTGCTTATTGAATTTCACAGTAATTTGCCACGTGAGGTACGAGAACTCTTAACCATGTGCATGATGAGTGATTGTCAAATATTTTCAAGATTCTCAGAATATCCACAATATTTTATTGATACCCTAAAATCTCGAGTAATAGGCAACATTTCCGTAAAAATATCTAGAATATTTATTGCTAAATATATCGTGAAAAAACAGCAAAATTGCA
Organism: Phalangium opilio; assembly: GCF_054372755.1. Lineage (NCBI taxonomy): Eukaryota > Metazoa > Arthropoda > Arachnida > Opiliones > Phalangiidae > Phalangium > Phalangium opilio. The sequence goes on along the minus strand of NW_028324158.1, from coordinate 4,885,237 downwards.
ATTACACATATTTATATTGCTATTTACATTCGATTGATAAAATTATTATTTACTTCGAAATTTAAATTGAAAAATAATTGTAGAATGCTTCTATAGAGGTTAATTATCTAAAGAAAAATATAAATCATTCTCTAATTATAAATTGAAGTTATCTGTACCTTTTTTCATATATAACCGCGTCTCCAGAAACTAATATCATTTCATTAGAAAGTATGATTATGTAATGATATAGAAGCCATTCCTTTCACTATTAAAATATTCTGTTCTACAGCAGGCTAATCATCTTATCATTGACTGTTTCTCCGTCACTAACCGTAATAATTAGGCATGCAAAACAATTAGGCCCGACCTAGCTAAAACTTGAAAAAGTAAATTGACGTTATATTGAACAAGTTGACAAAATTGAAATCTTTCAAATACACACAAAAAGTAAATCCTGAAGATGAAAGTACATTATGTTTTCAAGCATACGTATGCCTTCACCAACCACCCCAATTTCCGCTTTAAAGGTTAAACTTTTGGTTTTAGGTTGAACTTCATCAAAAAAGACAAAAACGTAATATCGCGTGTTAAAACATAATGCCTCTAAGCAAAAACTGAAATATTCAGTTTCCGTGTAGTGTATCGGTTGACCCAGTCGTGTATAGCCGACGAATTGTCAATAAAGAGAGAGAGAGAGCATGAGGTTCGCGGCCCGTTAGACGCTTCGACGAGAATAAATGAATCAAATCAATAAGTACGTGGATATAGAAATTGACAATGGCTACAAAATCGATTTGCGCTTATAATAAGAAAAATCGAAATGGATAGATAAGTCCAAGTCTGTCTGCGCTGCTCGTACCAACATAAAAAAGACTTAAACTATATTCATTAAAGTACCTTAAGAGACAGAAGAGGCAACAAGATATCAGGTGTTCCAGTGCAAAGAGCTGTACTTTGTGTTGAGGAGTATTCATACACGTGTAGGTGAGATATCACCAATGATAATGCCGTTAAACTGTTATTATTTATGTTCTTATCGCTAAACCGATTAAATGACGAGAAATATCACTTAGTTCATTGGAAAGATGCATAGCGCGCCAGTACAGAGCACAAACACCAATGAATAAACTATTAAAATCTATGAAACTGTTGTTTTCGCTATTATCGGTAAAGGAATGAAATGATGCGTTTACAGCTTTGATTTCTTCGAAAGTTTTAGATACTAATAATGCAGCAACGCTAGAATAATATTACCCAACAGAGGGATAAGATAGGGCCAAGATATACTCTGAATAACGAGTCTAAAAAATGTTTGCCACGAGCACGTATAGTTCATTAAAGGGTAAAGGGGCGTCTACCCGTAAATTTTTTAACCGAGAAACCCATTTTGGAATCAATACATCTATTACCAAATTCAATAGTGAAATGGAGAAATAGAAATAAAAGGTGATTTCAGGAGAGAGGCTAGCGATTACAGAACATTCCATTATTTCCCATAGAGAAGCGAACACACAAGAGAGGAGTCCGCCATCTTAGGCTCTTTTTCTCACTCTTTGAAGCACCGCTAGAGGCAGTGCGCGTCTCCGTCTTGCATTGATTCTTGGCTCCAGGTAAATGGACCTTTTCGACGTAAAAAAGGGGTTGGCAACCCTCAGTATCGGGACACACAAGGGGTTTGATAAATTGCAGTCTTTGCGCAATAGACTAGAGCGCAAAAGCCTAAAAGCGAGATGGAAGGCAAAATTTTACTGCCTTGTCTTTCCATTTTAGTTACATCGAAATGGTCTATTGTCTAATATCAGAAGTATATAAGATAGGTTCCATAAGTATGACACTACCTGTGCTCCGTAATACTAGAGACTTACTCAGAGCTAGCTTGAGAACGACAAGCGAGAATTGACTACACTCGGTTTTACAGTCCATCTTCCTATTTAGTCTGTACTAAGCCTTTGACAGCGCCTCACCAGGCGTCGCTTTACGAGAATCTATGACGTTTCACCTACGTAACTTCACGACAAGCTCTCAGAAACCAGTGACAAACTTATGGAACATGTAGTGAACATAATGGTCTGTAGTTGCGTTAAACTACATGTCAAAGAAAATCTTTGGGGAGTATGCCCATGTTCTTACAAGGGTGAACTTGAAAATAAAATCAATGGAATGAAGTAGGATTGGAAACAATTCATTAGAGATAAGATCGTCCCCACCCATCCACCTTACCCCCAGATATGAAAGGTACGTTTTATCTCTACACTTGTCTGTAGACAGACACAATCATCCGCGTATAGCATGGTCGTGCCGATCAAACTTTGAACTTTTGTTAGTTGTGCCTGTGCAGATGAAGGACGTGTGTTCGGTCACCACCCTTTTATTCGCAATCATAGTTTTCCCAGAGATCGCCCAGACAATGTAGAAAGGTGGGAACGAAGCAAAACGCCCGCGAGAGAGAGCGAAAGAGAGAGGGAGCACCTCTTTTGTTATTTACCGCAGATTCGACTGATTTCCGCTTCTAATTAACATAGACTTTCTCCCCTTCTATTCCGCCTCTACTAATCACTTTTTTCTCTCGTTGGGCTTTTCCCCTTTCACCTTGGTAACGGTGCACGAGACGGCGAACGCATTCATTTCTACCAGGAAAGGTCTCTAGGTTTAGCCTTTAGATTATTTGGTTTAAGTACATACGGTTCCAACTTGCATAAACACCATTTTCACCTGTGTTTTGTTTCTTAATAATGGGACAACTAAGTTAAAATAAGTTAAACATAGTAAAAAATTTTAAATATGACTCGAGCATATAACTGATACATTTCATGATCGATGCGTGAATGATGCCATTACAATAGTTGACTTACAATTTATACTGTAATCTCACATAGACTAAATAAGATAATAGATCTAATAGTAGACCAGTTTATTTTCCATCTCTACTTAAATGATATTTTATTCTGGGAGTGCTTTTGAGACGTTTTAATGTGAATACTTCACCAAATCTGAAAGCGATACCAACACTATTAAGCAATTATCTTTAATGCGCCATTTAGTTTGAGACACTTGCATTAATTTAAAATTAGTGAAATAAATACTAAAGTTTCATAATTGATTTTGATTTTGCCGGGTACTAATTTTGTTGGCTTCCTTGTGCTACACGCTTCAAATCGGTTTACGTAAGCGCAAGACTGAAGCTTGCAGCAAGCACAAAAGAAGGTAATTTATAATATCCAACTTTCCAGACCTTAAAGTTAGGGTGAAAAATAAAATCATGTGATTTTTTTATTCTTCTAATAATTAGAAAACCAATCTGCATAATGAAACTTCTAGAAAATTCCTTCGAAAAATTTTAACATAAATTAGTTTGAGATTTCATGGATAATATGGAATTTGCACCTTCGACCAATCGCGGAACGACCTTTCCTCTAATCAACAAAATACCCTGTCACGCTCTATTTCTCGCGTCACGATTGTTTCAAGGCGCACAAAATATCGTTCGATATTGGGCTTACCACTTAGTTTGTTGACAAGAAAACACTGCGTTACACAATCGGTCGGAAGTGCACACTTCAAATTATCTATGAAATCTCATAAGTTGAATTTTAAATTCACTTTGAGATATTTCCTCGATTTTGATAGGTATTATAATTAGAAGAATCAATTACAAAAAATCACCAGATTTTAATTATCACCCTAACTTTAAGTAGGGAGCCTAAAAACAAGTGTTACCTTCGTTGGAGAAAAAAAACCACATGAAATTTTTCGGTCTTGTTATTTATGGAGACGACATGAAAGTATTTTATATGTATAATCAAAAGTGAATAGACTACGTCAGACGTAGTCTATTCACTTTTGGTATAATTTGTTTCATCTGCAACACGCTCTGACGACTTGAAAACTAGTTACGAAATGTGGAATTTAAACTTCGTCTATTTACTTATGAGACTATTTAATATTGTTCGATATTAATAGTAGAAATGATTATATTCATGACTGGGATGATTCCTAGAACACTGGAGTCAAAGTACTCCGCTTTGACTGGGGTTTTGGCTCGCGCCGTGCTCCACGACCTTCCAAATCCACTTTTCTATTCCCATTAGCGTCTAGGGTTAGCAATTTCTAGCTGTGGAAATCAATCGAAAGCTAGGGTTCCGACTTCTCTTATTTTTCGAGCTACCCTTTCTCCTATCATGGTCTGAATTTTCCCACTTTCGTTCTTCTACGAATCGTAATTGAGGCAAAGGGACATGTACGAGTCTCATTTATATGGTTGATTTCGTTGTCAAATGCAGGCCCGTATTAAAGGTTTGACCAATAATCAATAGGACAAGAATGCAGATGTAAATAGAAACCAATGTTTTCTCAAAACAGCAGTGGCGTCGCTAGGCCTTTTTTGGGGGTCTATAGCCTCCCCAAATTTGAAAGTTAGCCCCCTCAAAATAATCCGTAAACTCTACCAAAAAATTGCTCGTAACATCTAAAAATTCTGTAGCAATATAGTCTTAGTGTATAAAAATTATAATGATAAGTTCGTTAAGTTTCATCTTTCTAGAGATGGATTTCAATATTTAACATTAGTGGGGACTAAAAGAAAACGAAAACTAAACTTAAGACGAGTGAAATTCTTTCGTCTAACACGGTTCCGTACGCTTTATCAATTAAAGTTTGTAGATCTTCAAAATACGAATTTTCGGATAGCTATAGAGGTCTACACATGTTCCAATGAACCAATTATGCAAAATTTTGTTATTAATTACCCATAACAACTTTCAAATAGTTTGCCCAGATTAAGCCCCCCCCCCCAATTTCAAACCTTAGCAACGCTACTGCAAAACAGTTCATAAGTAAAGTCAATTTAGATGAAAACTTTAAAAGTTCTGGTACAAGGTGAAGAATAGGAGAATTCATACCATTTGTAAAAGGATTGCTCGCTACTTTGAGGACAAAAGTGCACACTACTTTGTCTTCGAAGCAGCCTAACCTCCTTGTGTAAATGGTAAGAATCCTCCTAATCTGAAAATCATGTATATAGAACTGTCCACATATAGAGGTAGACGAGGTCAAAATGGTCTATGTAATATCTACTGATACTTCTAAATATCAATACAAATAATCAGGATGTTTCTGAAGTCTGTCATAAATTGCACGGCGTGTCAGTACAAGAGTTTAAGTTAATGTTTCTTTTACATTAACTGTAATGAATAGTAAAATCAAAGTATTTACTTCAGTTTCAAAATAAAGCATTTAAGCTGCTTATCAGGCCACCAATTTTTAAGATGGAAGCGGATAATAAAAAGAACAAACTTACATAATAAGCATTTAATCAAGCAACATCTCCATAAAACTAGATTCAGCATCGTAGATCAAGTGATTCTGGAGATCCAAATGTGTATCTCATGACATCAAGTTTAGTTGTTGATAGCAAGGTTTTAATTACAGTCCAGTAATTCCGTTTGACAAGACACATAGTTTTGGGATTAACTTTGAAACGATTGAAAATTACTTCAGCTTTACGTTTACACGAAATAACAACCGCTAATTGAAAAATCGGATTAAATCGGATTAATCTGATCCAATTAATTTTAAATTTCAGTGGCTAGGCTAAATTTTAGCCAACACGTTTTCTGGTTTGTAACTGAGCTTCTAACCCGATTCAGCAAAAATTATTTCGCCTTTAGCATTTCAAAACCATTACCCGTCAAGTGACCTTCTTCCCTAGGTACAAAAAAATAGCCCAGAAGTTTAGATTTTTCTCTTAAAAAATATGTTAAATTAATCAAAGAGATAAAAAGAATTTTTATATTAAATATCCGTACAGTTTTTTAACCATAATCTAACTAAAGAGTCAATAGGCTAAAAATGACGTCAAAGTCTACTTTTTTGAGAAAGAAATGGGAAAAGCATCATGTTTCCGCTTTGTGGCGCTATTTTTAAAGGTTTATGTTAGCATATTTAATTTTTTTTTCCTAAGAACCTGATTCTCGCCTGAGTTGGAGACACTAAAAATCAGTAACACGATGCGTTGCAATGAATATTTTTTTTTTAAAAAAAAATAGCACTTTGACGTAATTTTGGCCTATTAACACAACTCGCTCTATAGATACTCTAAACTTAACAATTTTTCTAACAAATTCAGAAATTCTTATTTTAAATTTAGCCTAATTTTAAAATAATTATAAAACGACAAAATTTCAAGAACATTAGTTACTATCGTTATAAATCAATGCACGTATCATGACTAAATGTTACATCGAAGGCGTAAATTTGACAGCTTTTCATTCTGTTCAAAAATACACGACTGCCCGTCGATTTTAGTCAATATATGAGCGTGAAATCTTTCATCCAGTTGCTACATCCAGAACTCAACGCTACGTTATATTAAAACTGTAAAATCTAATACTAAAAATAGAAAAGAGTCATCATGACTCGGTACCGAATCATTGTTTATTTGAAGCAAACTAAAAATCTTTAATACCCGGGAAATGAGAAACGACGGGGAGAAAGTTATCATCAAATCCGAATTTAATTGCGATTGAATTTTGATTGTCCTTACTACCAAAATATAGTAATAGCTAAAACATCGTATATCCGAATTATATTACCATATATTTACCCCCTTCTGGAACTTAAACGTATGCAATATATTTTGTTATTAACTTATACATAAACCAACATCAAGAACCCACACTAGACCCGAGAAAGTACGAATGACCCTACCTAGTTCATAATTTTCGCGCTATGTCCATGGATTAACTAACGCTAGGGATTGTTCACTAACCGTGATTCCCATGCATTTCTATCGCCAACTACATGTTCCGAATTATTCCTTGATTCCCCTCTTCATTCCCCCAATTTATTGGACCAAAACGGATGTAGATATAGCGCCATCTCTAGGCAAAATAAATAGTTTTTGAGGATTTTAAAGATGGCGGCGCCCAATTTTAGGCGGGATTTTAATTTTGACGTCATAGAACACGTGATATTTGGTCCAATTTTCTTATAACTTCCGGTTACGGATAGAAGCTGCTGCTAGGGGGCGTATGGAACATGCATGTTTTATCTTTTAGGGGGAACGAACAATCCCTAGCGTTAGTTAATCCATGCTATGTCCGTGTACAAGTCAATTTTATGGCGATATGAGGAAAATGAGAATACTAAAAGGAAAAAAAAAGGAAAACATTTTCATAGTCACAGCCCAAATTTACCTTTAAACGTTCTAAGTTTTTATATGGGTTTTTGATTACGCTTATATCATCGATTATGGAAATATTACACGGATAATCTTTTATTAGATATAAGAAACTATTTCGTATAGAGAAGGGCTTAAGAGATTATGGCCTTAGGTCTATTTCTGCGCAAGTAAATTATGAAGAAGTTACCTAAAACCATAAGTTTATAGGATATGTTCCACAAGTAAGACAATATTCATACTTCGTAATGCTAGAGACTTACTGAGAGCTAGTTCGATAACGACGCTAGAATTGACTACACGCGGTTAATTTTGCAGTCCATCTTCCTATTTAGTCTGTACTAAGCCTTTGACAACGCCTCACCAGGCGTCCCTTTACGAGAATCTATGACGTTTCACCTACTTCACTTCATGACAAGCTATCAGTAACCAGTGACAAACTTATGGAATATATATTATGAACTTATGCTAGTACCAATTGCTAAATATTGTATTGCTGTACGTAACAATTAGTATTACAGATATTTTATATAATCAATCATACGATTTTAAAAATATATTCCATAAGAATGTTACGGGAAACTTCGTACATTGTCAAGTGCCGCAAAAAGAGAGTTTGAACCAAGGTTATTTTATGTAAATGGTAAGATGCATCCCACCTTCCCAACATCTTTTCAAGCTTTAGCCGAAATTATCAGGAATCATTGATATTTTCAAAGGGAATAAGTTTTTGTTACATGACAATGATACCATTGTTATATTTGTTTTACGTATAACTAACCTCAGTAAGTAAAATGTAAGTAAAGTGAATTGTTTTAAAAAAGAAATTTTACACTTTCAGTTCAATTGTTGGAGCTAGGATAAACCACTAGCTGGGATAGATTTAATTTTGAAGTAGGAATGGAGAGCAGATTAATCCGGTCTCTCGTCAAAGTCCCGGATCCCCTTCCCCGGGACGAGGGTGTATGAAATAACAGGCGGGTCATAGCGACAGAGGTGGAAAGGAACTTCGTATTTTTCGCCGTTCCCGTCAGTAACCTCATCAAAACGTAGTTTAAGTGAGCCAATAAGATAATTTAAACTTTTCGTTACGTGTTGGAGGGAGGGGCTCTATACTTGGCTATGAGTCGGACTGAAGTAAATACTAACCGTTTTCCATTCCTACTTCTAAAATTAAATCTATTCCTGCCACTAGATAATATGAGATCTTGGCCACGTAACATCACATAAAAGACAAAGATTATGTGAGAGTGAACTTCTTGTTAATTTATCTTTGGGATGATTCTATATATGTCTTCAATCGACTTCGGTCTTGGGTTCGGAATTACCGCGAACAAATCCGAATACGCTATGGATTATACGCCGTAGTGATCCAACACAATTGGCTCCGTTTTTAGATCGCTAAGCCTTTGCCTACTCCGGAAGCGTGCAACTGCGTAACCGTCTTTGTGAACCCAATATATCCTACAGCATTTGTTTATTTTTTTCTCTCTTGCATCGGACTCACCAACGGTAGATATAATTATAAGCGTATACAAACGAAAATAGAGTTGTATCGCAAATCTGGATTACTTGCTCAATAAGTAAATACATACATCGACTGACTGCTTAGTACATAATATTTCTATATAGAATCTTAATACTATCACTGAAACATAAGTATGACATCAAGTCGTTTGAAACAGATGATAAAAAGGGATTTCGATTTTCTTAAGTATAGCAAGGAGGTATTGAGTGCTCTTTTTAGATTGACAACTGTATTTTTAACACCCACAAGATGGTAGATGAGGGAAATCTTGGTCAGAACTTATCACGTGATCAGTAGTACCAGATTTCTGGCAAACGTAAAGTATGAATTGCCTGCTTGTGAAAAACTGACTGAGTAGACCAGTGAGTGCTGATTAATTTTTAAAATGCATTTTTGCAGGAGAGCGGGCTTAATTTATAAACAGTAACTCACGTGACAGGAAGAAACCAATTTAGCCAACCATTCTTTAGTGGCACTCTTCCTCAAACTGTGTGAGTTTAGGTTCGTACTCTAGAATGCAAATGCACCTGACAATAGGTCTCCTTTATCAAGTCCTCACTGTCTCTAGTGACCTTGATTCAAAATCTATCTAGCTCTACGTCACAACATGCTGATCTGAAGTTTCTCTGAAAAGGAAAAATTATTCCCTTGGAGTTTGATTATTACCTTGTGCCTATGCGTGTTATATCAAGTTCAATTCATCGATTATAAAACAGTGAACAATTAATGACAACCCTAAAAAGTTGTTAACTTTCGTAAAAACACATGCGGTAAGGTATGCACGTGGCACCTCAAAACCCATCGGATTGATTAAAAGAAGCGAATTACACCTACAACCGAAATTAATTACAAAATTCAAGCTAACTCGCCAATCACCACCAGCTCGTCGAAGCACGTAAGCACCATTTGGCCAAATTACTTTCCGTCTGAGTATAAAAAAGGCGATGATCTGATCCGTGTATAACTAAAGCATCCCCAAATCGAGCTAGAGAAACACGAAAATAATCTCTTAGAAATGATTAAATTGCAAAGAATTGGATTACCATTTTTTTCGTTTCCCCAAGAGGTAGAAGTACAGTTACATCAGGAAAAAGTAAATAACGGTTAGATGAAGTAACACATCTTTTTCCAACAACATTCACTGGACTTTATTGGAATTAATGGAAAAACCAGTTTGTATTTCTTTTGATCTTGCAGTTATTGCTATAGAACATATTTATTCTAATTGAAATTAAAGTTAAAAACAAATTTTTAAGGAATAGTAGCGATTAATTTCAACTATCAGTAAGACTTCGATGGTTTAAAGTACTTGGATTCAGTCTGGTTAAGCGATATCTAGTGAACTAGATATCGCTTCTTGACTGAATAAAGAATATGTACAACAGCCAAGCTTCATAAGGGGGTCTGTAGCTCACGACTGGCGTGTGCTTAATAGATCGTAACCTGAGAAATACGGTGACGTCATAACGTAGTCATTTTCTTCAAGATTATTTATACCGCACTAGTTATTACTCTTTTAAAAATAAAGAAAGCCAACTTTTCCAGCATAGAATTAGTAGAGGTGGATAATGTTTCAATGTTAATAATATGTACGAGTTTAAAGGTACATACTAATTAAATGAAGGCAATTATTGCACAATTCTTGTTTTGTTTCGAAAATGGTTTTGAACTTCAAAGTATGAACTTCGAACTGTCTCAGCAAAATTTACACAATGAAGATTAGTTTGGGGAAGCAATGAAACCAATGCATGTTTTCGTTTAAATATCTAAGCCTTAGTTAGCTTTTCAGTATTAACTAAATGAAGGTGAACATACACATTGCAATAAGAACGGTCTACCAAGCCAAGCGTGTCTCTTCATTTCTCATTACGTGCAAGTATATCATTCCTTCGCTAAATCAATTAACAAGGAGAAGAGTGAGAGACCAAGGATAAGAGAGATACTCTTACCGGCCACCTGACGTTATGATTCGGGTTATAAAAAGATTTCGTAGCGCGGAGTGCAACGGATGGTGGAGATGTAATTAATTGACGGCTAATGCAATCCTCATTCGATTAAATAACGGCAACTACAATTTGCGTGTAGAAAATTCAACTACATGTACGGAAAGACCATGTGCTACCAACAGCGACTCGTACCACCAAGAATTGGGAAAGCATTTCAGAGCGGAACTGTCGACTTAAGTACAGTTTTAACGAGGAAGTAGGGATTTTTTCATCCGCTTAAGCCCTTGTTTAAAACTTTTCCAACAAGGGATTTATCGGATTAACATGTGTTCAAATTGATGCAATGTTAGAGTATTTTTCTATCTACATTCTTGTATGTATATGCACAAAGTCTAATTATTTTCAGGAGTCTATATGTAAGATTAATACAACTTTCACGAAACCCCAGGTTTTTTAAGGGACTGGATAAGAAATTCTAGCTGATATATTTCCGACAAATTTCCAAAATTCTATACCTACTCTAATATAGAAAGAGTCGTCACGATTATACTTAGAGGTGTGCGGTTAACCGTTTCAATCGAATAATTCGATCGAATACCGAACCGAATTATTCGATTCGGTATTCGATAAGCCCATTTTCACTATTCGATACTAATATCGAATACCGAACTGACTATTCGGTTAAAGTTCGACTACCATAAATTTAGGTCCTTGGCACTAGAGAGACCCACCTTGTTTTAAAAATATCATCCCGATTTTATTTGTCCTCCATCAAAAACTACCAGCAAGTGCCTAGGAAAATTTTTAGAAACACTTGACCACCAATGAGGAGAGGTATTTTGAAATTTAAGAGCTTCTAAATGTTTTTCTCCTTACTTTGTATTAACTGTTCGCGAATATTGGGATTGCCACCTGGTTAATCGCGAATAGTTAAGCCTAGTATTCGCGAGTATTAGGGTTAACTATTCGCAATTAATCGGTTAGTAAAACGTTTACCAAGGCCCTACTATTCGGTATTCGATTTGGAATAAACTATTTGATTCGGTATTTGATAAGGAAAATTTTTTAGTATTCGATAACCGGTTCGATATCCAAAAAGTACTATTCGCACACCCCTAATTATACTGTTAAAACCGTAAATCTCGACAACTTCGTCGTTATTATACTGTTAAAACCGTAAATCTCGACAACTTCGTCGATATTATACTGTTAAAACCGTAAATCTCGACAACTTTGTCGTTATTATACTGTTACAACCGTAAATCTTGACAACGTCTTCATAATTATACTGTTAAAACAGTCAATCTTGACAACTTCGTCATGATTATACTGTTAAAACCGTAAATCTTGAAAACTTCGTCATGGTTATAATGTTAAAACCGTAAATATTGACCACGTTAGAAACAAGTTGAATTCCTTACTGCCATCTTGAACAGAGAAGTGGTCTTTTATACAGTTAAGGACGTAAATAGTCTTTGGGTTTGGTGACATTAAGTTGGTTCTCTATACTTCTGAACGTAATTAAGTTATTTGCGTGTTATCTGGAGACAAAAGACACGCTGGCAGATTTCTTAGAGGCTGCGTGAACTTCAGTCTCTTGAATTTTCTGTTTCGTTTCATCTAAGCGCACGTAAAAATTAAAGTTTAAAAATAATTCTTACTAATGACAGTCTGCCTTTGAAATCTCGCTTATATTTTCTGAAAGATTCAGTCCTTCGAAACTTATTCTAAGTAGACAATCAAATATCATTCATCGTTAACTTTTTTAGCCGAGCAGAGTATAAGCGCGTCTCGAGATATCCCATGCAGCCCACGGGTTTCATTGGGTTTTCATTCATATTTATATTAGACAGTTGCCTGAATTGTCGTAATTGTTGTTCAAAACGCAACGCTTAGTAGAATTTTTTTTTAAATGTTTCAAAAAATAAAACAAAATAAATAAATATTAATAATATTAATAATTTCACCATTAAAATTAATCAAAATTGAAGATTTTAACTATGGATTTAATCGTGGTTTTTTATGGTGGGAGAAAACTTATAAAACCCGTGGATTTTTTTAACATGAACCCTGGTTAGAAGAAATGCTTTATCAATTTTGTCCAGAAATTCTGCCTTTGCTGTTTTTACAAAAGACCTATACATAAAAAGGTGGAATGAACAGTTTTTCTTCAAATGCTCTTTAAGTACTCAGTTTAGATCCACCAGAATAATCTGAAGAAGTTCAAGGGTACATGGAATATATATATCATCCACAACAAATTTTAGGCCATTTTTTTAACTACAAATTTTAGAGAAAACATGGCGATTGATCAGGACTAAAAAAATTGAGCTGTTTTTCCTTTGCTTTTAGCACAATATTTCCTCAAAAGGGTAAAAATTATTTAGGAAAGACCAAGGAAGAATTTGCTTTTTAAAATTTTATATTACGAAAGTTGTTGATTCCTCTCAAGAAAGCTTGTGACGTTTATAAATTCAGACTTAACCAGAAATAAATGAACCGAAGTTATCAAAGAAAGGATAATTAGCCTAATAATTGGAGGGGGGGGGGTTAAAAATTTATGAATTTGTTCCCCTTTCTACCGACAAAGGTCGTGCAACGGGATACTATCTGACGCGCCACCTGATAGCGACGGAGTTTGATAACATCGGTTCATTTACTTCTGACTTAACCAATCAATGTTTATATTCCTCCCATTTCGAGTCAGAATTTGTACACCAAACAGGAATCAAACAAGATAAAGGTCGTTGGGGTCAACGTTTGCTACGGGAAAAAATTGGCCAAATCGCTTACTTTCTGCGGCCTACTTTCAACGAAAAATATCATAAGTAACATCACAAGTGTACGTTTAAGCTTTGTCCTTTTGTTAAAATTCTAAGCGAGGCACCTCTGTACGTAAATGTTTTTACACCTAATAAAGTACTTGTATTTAATTGCCATAAGTTCTCTCTTCTTTTTAACACAATTTTATTGCAAATGTAAAACTTACATTAGTAACTTTTAGAAATCCAAATTTCAATGCATAAGAAAACGATGAAGTATTTGTGTAAATCACGTAAAGATCCCCATGACCTAGAGGCCAAAAAAACCCCAGAACCTTTATCATTACCCCGCAGACGATATATTTCCATTGCACTTCATTTGACCAGATCTAAAGCAAATGTGAAGGGGAGATGCATGGCCGGAAACAAGCACAGGACACTGGACATTGTCCAATAAAATTTTGAAATGTCCCATAATTTTTCTAAAAACTAAGGGGGTCACTGGACATTTTGACCCATAAATTTTCCGTAGTTTTGATGGTTTGACTATAAAGATGTGACAGTAATTTTTCACAATCCAGTGGACAATGTCCTAAAATTTTTCCAGTCAAAGAGGGCGTCACTGGGCACATGCCCTATAAGACATTTTCCTTATTTCCGGCCCTGTGCATACGGATTAAATATACAATGAAATCTGAATATTTCGATGACCATAGGGACCTTGAAGTCTAAACAAAAAACCATTCCATCGACAACTAATCTGTCAAAATCGGAGATGCCCGTAGAAACTCGAGGAAATTAATATGTAGTTACTGTATTTAATATATATTATAAAGTTGTATTGAGGCTGCTATCAACTTCAATCGTTAGAATTCAAGAAGCAAGGAAGTTTGAAATTACATCGGTCATTATTTAAATAAACGTTGTTTTGAGGTTCCTTTACCAATTAGAGAATTATTGACACCGAAAGACAGTTACAACCAAATAGTCCGTCGGCCAGATGGCCAAAATGAGGAATTCGAGTACCAACTCGGGCACCAGATTTAAATGTTATTTTCGATAAGATGGGTGCCTTAGATGTATGGGAAAAATTGGTGTGGGGTTCTATCGCCCAGCTATTCAAAATGGCGGCCATTCCAAGATGGCCGCCAGAGGGGTTCTTAAATGACACATATCTCCGCTGCTATTGGACGGATTTCCATGCGGGCTTTACCAAAAGAATGACAATGAAACGTTCTATTATTAACCTTTTATAATAAATTTTAACTTGTGGCGCCATCTAGCGGACATTTTGCCATAATAGGATTTTATGCTTTTTCAGACCTATATATTTTTGTCCTATAAGGAAAATTGCTGAAACGTAATTATTAAAACGACCTTCAATCGAAAACTGGCATTCTTATCTACGTTTTCATGTAAGATTGAGCTATCTGACGCAAATAGGAGCAGAGTTATAAAAACAATCGTCCAAGGGGGGTTAGACGTTCTGTACAAAATTAAAAATGTAATTACTATATTCCATTACTCCAAAACTGAAGAGAATCCATATCTATCTTGAATAAGCTAGTACTATAAAAACCTTTCTCTGGTGAATTTAATTCTGTTAGTAAGCTTATTTAAAGAAACATTTTATATCAAGGAAAGTAAGAGCAATTTTATTTTTCTCTTTCATGAAACCAAACGCTGGTATAGTTCTCAGTCGTCTTCACTATCCGAAGAATCAGTGTCTTTAGGGTCTCGTAGATACATATCTTCTTCTTCGACCATATTTGTGCAATTTGTATTTTTGCAAGCTGCAGTACATTTCAAATTATTTAATATACATGTACAATCGTTTGGACGGCAAACACGCGTGCATTTGCAAGCCATTAGAGATAGCACTATATCTGGAGCTGGTGGGCCAGTCATCCAAAGAATGTCCAGTCCTTCCTCGCCCTTTGTCCACCCGTAACCATCTGTTGGGTCCGGAATGTCAGCAAATGCTTCGAGGCTTCTCTTCCAAATTGCAGCCTGGTAATTCGCTCTTAAAGTGTGCTGCCTAAGCGTATCCGCGCATGGCGGCAATTGCCCCGATTCGACATTTCCTTTCTTGGCACGAAATATCTGGTACCTCAGTGTATTGACATCTGTCACCTTTGTGTTATTGCAATATATTTGGCACGTTAGTTTTTGAATTTCGTCAAAGATATTTTCATCAAGGTTCCACTTTTCACCGAGACCATGTATGGTTTTTCTGTATTTCTCATTTTTGGAAATAATCTTTAGTGCCTTTAATTTGCCGTGACCTGCCATAGCGCTAACGGTATCACAGCCGGTAAAGGCGTGAAGACCTATCAATGCGTTGCACGTTTCAACTCCTATTGCATTGACTAATTTTGAAACATCTAGAATTCTGACTTTTGATTTTTGGCCTCTCATTAAAAAAACATTAGTGTTCATTTCAAGATTGAAGGCCAGGAATAGAACTAAAACATCAGTGTCGTCGGAAACACAAATGACGTTTGGGTAAAATTTTCCGGCATGTTTGGCGGTAGTACTAAGCGAGTGTCTGCCTCTTCTTGATTGGTGTTTAAATCTTCAATCTCTTGTATATTGTCTTTGGTCAGTTCATTGCATTTTCCCATATGCGCCACGTACAATTTCTTATTGCCTAATTTTTCCCTTCTCTTCTGGTCTTGCCAGCTGAGTGCGAGAAATTCTATTAGGTTGTTTTTACTTTCGTCACACGTTAATAGCCTACGCCAATTTTTGATTTTATGATTTGGTCGAATTTGACCGAACGCTATTCCTTCTTGTGACCCTCTTTTAGCTCTTTCCATGGATTTGATTGAATTTATTTTGTAAACGTCAAAAACTACGTCTACTCGGTCACTGTCTCGAGCAACATGAAGAATTTGCGAAAATATTTTATCCGAAAGTTCGTCAAATGTGTGGTTTTCGCCTTGAAGTTTTTGAATTAGAGCCATTGCGTCAATTATTGTAGTTTTTGGGCAAGGAACCACGGAAACGGGTGCTATTTTACTTTCCAGATAATTTGACAAGACTGCTTTGTTAGTTTTCTTCATCGTTCCGTCGGCATTTGCTAAAGTCCAAGGCAAAGAACCTAGTGGATGACTGAAAACATCTTGCATGTCTAATTTCCGACTTTCTGATATGAGAACCATATTTGCAAAGAGCCTATGGTCAGCTTTCAAAGTAATTTCCTTGTTCTTCCCTTTGGCTATAGGTTTCTTCATAGCGGTGAATGTTTTCAATTTCAACTTTTTAAAGGGATCGTAGAAGCCTGTTCCTTTTGACAAGTGATTATCTTGAAAATATCGATATGCTGCTTCGCCTTTCTCCCTAGCAGACAAAAGATCAGTTGCTACATCCAGAGAAGCTTTAGTACCAGTGGAAATGCTTATAACATCTGAAGGATCTTCCCCAAAAGGATTGGTCCAGTTGTTCTCCAGTATGTCTGTGATTGAAGTAACGGCTTCTTCATCTCTTTTTATCCGTGGCTCTTGTAGATCAGGATGAGAAAAAGCCGTGTTTTGTGTATTGATTTGTTCCCTTAGTTGTCTTAATGCAGATGCTCTATGTTCCGCAGTAAGGTAGTATCGGGCTACTGTTCCAGGTTTCAGGCTAAAACCCCGGGTTCCCCCTGCCGTTTGTGTGTCCTTATTGACAGTTTCCTCGGTTGTCTGATCCACGGCGATTTTACCGAAAGGGTTGACTTTACGTAACTGAACCGAAAATCCTCCGTTTCTAAAATGTTCATATAGTTCAGGACAAGTGTTTTCGAGTTGAGTCATAGTTGCGTAATAGTAAGGCAGATATCTTGAGTAGTTCACTTTGTCCATGGCGAAGGACCAAGGAATGACTTCACGAATGGCTGATAAGTGGAGGTACCAATCACCTTCCCTATCAGCTCGAAGTAGTTGGAGAAGAACGCCAACCATATCTAAGTAAATCATCCAAAATTTTGATAGGTCACCCCTTTGGTTGCGGAAAGTATCTAGATAGTCGATAAATTCTTGGATGATTGTATCGCAAGATTGGTTAGAAACTGCAGTCGTATACGTTTCGTGACAAGTGTTGCGATGAACTTCTGAGAGAGCGTCATAACCTTTTTCCAGTAATTCGGCGGACTCCGGGCTTTTACTTTTCGTTCTTGAACTGAAACCTCGCCATGCTACTCTCATGAGGGCTTCAAACATCAATTTATGAAAACGGACAGCACGGTTGTACTGCTTTCCTTCTAGGACTTTATTAATCGAGCCTTCCGCGATTACTCCAGATTCAACCGCTACATCGCGAAGCCCAGCATCGCCGAACATTTTACCAATGCTTGACATAAAGTTGCAAATGGTATGAAAGTTTCCCATCATTAAAAAAATACTGTTGTATTGGTCTTGATTAGCCCACATTATTTCAGTGGCTTTGGCGTATAAAGCCTGGTCAAAAACCACCGCAATGGCACTCAAGTTTAACGTGCGTTTTATTTCCAAGCAATTGCGCAGAACCTCTTGGACAGTGGCCAGTTCAGTTGCAGGAGCGTTAATTGTGGGTAAATATCCAATTGAATCGGGAGTGACCATTACGTTGTTTCTGGTTAATATATTAAATCCCGTCCAAGCGCTTATTGTTTGATTAACAGAATCAATGTCTCGAACCATAATCCATATTAAATCTTTGACCTGCGCTTGAAAAACTAGCTCCTTAGTGCGAAAAGTAATATCCATGGGTCTTATCGGTAATGGACCTTTCCTTTTTCGAACGTAGTAGGAATCAAGAGGTTTATCTGCATTATGGATGGTTCTCTTTTTGTCTTGTTTCGAAAGTTGAGGTAAAAGCCTTGGCGGAAGGCATGAATCTGATACGGGTTGAACAATAATCCCGTTCACACGATGCGAAGTTCCTGAACCACTAAGTACCTCTTCTAGTCTATCAATATTGTCAAATGCCAGTACTGTGGGAACGTTAGGATAAATCCCGTTAGGAAGCGGTACACTGTCAGATATTTCCAGCTTTTCAATACAAAGTGCGGTGTCAATTTCTTCTAATTTAGAATATGAACAAGTGTGACCCAGTCTATTTAGAGTTTTAATTAATTCGGCGTTGCCTGTCAAGGTCTTCACTGCAAACGCCAGTAAAATATGCTTTGGGGCAAATACTTGTCCCATTGCTACACCATAAACAATGTCTTCAGAAATGGACCATGACAACCGTTTTACTCGATCAGATGTTAAGGTGTTTGTTCCAGAAAGCAAGTCAGTTATAAATTTCGTTAGGTTTTGAGGAACTGTCAAGTAATCTGAGTTGAGTTCTTGAGGTTGAGGTGGCCAATGCTGCTCCGGAAGTGACGCTTTTATCTCATTTCGGAGAGAGAGGGCTATCTTTTGAAAATTTGACTTGGGCATTTCTGTATTTATGCTGCCCTCATATTTCATCTTAAGGCTAACAAAATATGGTAAAAGCTTTTCTAAAGATAGACTATCTTGTCTGACAAAGACCCTTCGATTTACAGTAAAAAAATGTAAGGAGTCTCCAAATTCGGCTTCAATTTTTCTTCGCAAGTGTTTTTTGGTTGATTCTGATACTTCACAGTTTCTAATTCCGTTTTTTTCCATAAATGATACCATCCTGCTCGTAATATCTATCATTGAGCAAACTGGTTCATCCAAAAATATTTCGTATCTAAGGCAATGATACAATTGTACAAGAGATTCCTTTTCAGTTTTTTGGTAATCATCACTTTCTTCTGCTTCCTCCGATTTATCCACTGACGTACTGGCAGTTTTACGCGTGTATTGTCTGTAACATGTTTTATGATAATGAGCTTCTGCAGCGACAATTTCTCTCGACGTAATGGCTAAAATTCTTTCATCACATCTCTCGATGGCAATTGCTCGTAGAGTTTCATCCGCTCTTAAGTCTACAGATTGTACTAAACCTTCCCGAGAGTTTTGACCTTTCAAATACTTCGTTTTTTCACAAAATATGCAAATTCTTTGAAGAACTGTGGCTCCTGACGCACCTTGCCTTGAAGATCGTCTTGGCTTATAGTTCGCCGAAGAACTATCTTGAGAAGTCGAAGCTTTTTGTTTTTCAATTATTGTAAGGTTTGTTTTAGATGTGAAACTAGCCCTACATTTCCTATGGTAAAATACATCAGGTATTGAACTTGATGGGTCCCTTGAAAGAATAAGAATGGGTTCAAAATCTCTAATTCTTGCAGCGTCACAAAGAGTTTCCCACGATTTATAATCTTGAGGGCTACTTAGATGCTCACTAAGTGTTGAACTTTTGTTACAAATTATGCAAACGGTATTACTTTTTTCGCGAGATTTAGACATGGTGACTCCACTGTGTAAAGAAATATCAACTTTAACTCACCCGCGCACTCGCAAAGTGAAAAACAAAAACCAAATTTAAACACTGTTGGGTATTCGCTGATTCATTCCCTACAAACCTTACACCGAGGGGCTGACCACTCTTAGATTACGGTTAACTCTGTCAAAGGCAGGGACTTTATAAAACTATCCGAAATCCCATAGTACAGTCAAAGGTACAGCGTTTACATTGCTTACGCCGAGTGACCAGCCCCTCGTCTAACACCACACAGAGAATTATAGCTCGAGTTTTTATGACCCTTAGCCTGGGAACCAGGGAATTTAACAAAGCACGAACAAAATTTCAACATACACCGTAAGCTACTAGAATATAGCGTATAACACTAAAAATGGCTCGATAAAAAATTTAAAACTAACCCCCCTTGGACGATTGTTTTTATAACTCTGCTCCTATTTGCGTCAGATAGCTCACACTTACATGAAAACGTAGATAAGAATGCCAGCTTTCGATTGAAGGTCGTTTTAATATTTACGTTTCAGCAATTGTCCTTATAGGACATCAATATATAGATCTAAAAAAGCATAAATTCCTATTTTGGGAAAATTTCCGCTAGATGGCGCAACAAATTAAAATTAATCATAGAAGGTTAATAATAGAACGTTTCATTGTCATTCGTTTGATAAAGCCCGCATGGAAATCCGTCCAATAGCAGCGGAGATATGTGTCATTTAAGAACCCCTCTGGCGGCCATCTTGGAATGGCCGCCATTTTGAATAGCTGGGCGATAGAACCCCACACCAATTTTTCCCATACATCTAAGGCACCCATCTTATCGAAAATAACATTTAAATCTGGTGCCCGTGTTGGTACTCGAAATCTTAACTAGCTCAAAGACTAAAATTGATAACCGGGTTGATACTAGGGCTCGGGGTTTTTTGGTCGATTTTTCGAAAAATACGATTAACTACAAATAATCGAAAACTATTCAGAAGTTTATTCGTTTAAACAATTCAACAATTTTAGATGATATTTTTTGACATTGAATAATCTTAGTAAGATTTTAACCGACAAATGTATTCAATCGACAAAATTATTCGAAAAAAAGTGATGTAGAAAAAAGGGTCTTACTCTACATTCGGTTAAATTAAAAATATTTTCTATTATAAAATCCACATGCTTTGAAGTCTAACTTTTAGCGTAATATTTTGTAATTTAAGCTTTGTAAAAAATATCCAAATCATTTTTTTGGAGTAGACTTTCGTCTGGAATATTGTCACTAATATTTTTTATTAGAATTTAACATGTATACGTTTTTCTCCGTATCAGTTATTTATGATCAGATCGCCAAACTCAATTATTGTTACAATCTTTTCGATAAAACCCAATTCCAAAAAGCCCTAGTTATTACGTTAGTGGACTCTATAGCAAAATACTTTCCTCCAAGCGCCAAAAGTGTATATCTGTGATATTTTTGCCAGGGATCTCGCGATACCGCTTACCGTATCGTCGAAATGGCGATACAAGCAACAACTATTAATGTTTAACATCAGAAGGGGATAATAGATAATGCTAGCTTTAATTCTAAAATGGATGTCTTCGATTCTTGGTGCGAAACCCATCCATATTATCTCAACATAAACGCCCTAGACTCGAACAAAGAAGTTTTAGTGTAATATAAAAGGGTTAAGGTAAAAAGGGGAAGTGAAATAAAAAAATATTTGAGAATCACCAACATACCTATTTTCCTAGATATGCAATAATTTCTCTTTATTGATAAACAATTGCAGAAGTTAAAACAAAACACAGACAGACACGTCAGGCACAAAGCCTATCTCTCAGGAGAAGTAAAAATCCACTGGTTCCTACCGCCAACTATATTTCAGAAAGTCACACTCGAAACATATTTTGATCATTTACTTGAAAACGACTTCTCTATTCCGTTTTTATAAACTAACGATATCAATACTCGTCCTATATTAACTTTGGAGATAGTTTCGTGGTACAGTGGAGTAAAGACTCAGTATCTCGCTTTATAAAACTATTAAATGTATCCAGTCTTTCGACTTCATACCCAATCTTCGTTACTCGTCCTTTATAAACTTTGACTACAGATTTTTCAGTTAAGAGAGGTTTTTCTCAAATAATTTATTAAAATTATATGATATTAATTATTTTTATCTGAAGTTACTTATTATTCTTCTAGTTGTATCGTTTTAAGAGACGTTTTTCCTAGAGTATGCCTCTTTCGCGAGTGTCTGAAAGACCATAAAATGGTGTAGTTAGATTGTTGATGTCAGTTAATAGAATAGTGGTCAGTACAGTTTTTCAGATATCCGTCAACTGTGAATACGATTCGGAAATTGAGAACCCTTTTGTTCAGATTAGGAAACTGCGAACGCGATCCCCTGAGGTGTAACAACAGGCAGACAGACTAACAAACACACAGACAGATGAACACGTCGTGAACAGAACGTTCCAAAACAATCATCACTCGATGAAATAAAAAATCTAGCCTCTATATTGGCTTCATGTGACTCCAATATTGTTCGACAGTTGTCCACTGTCGGTTAGATATTACACCAATATGCGCTCGATATTAGTCCAATATCGGTTAGAAATTGTCCAATGAGGGTTTGATTGATGTGTGAATAAAATCTTGACCATTTCTGGGTAATAATCGATCCCTTAATAGATGATTCTGGATCCAATTTTGGAAGAGGCTTCAAATCTGGCTTTTCGTTCGACCCTCCCTTTTTGGACACTAGTTACGTTATCCAAAAATAGATTAAAAACTGTGCTGTCTCAGAGTCAGCCGTTTGGATCCATTTACATCCGATTTTGGACAATATTTTTTAACAGTGCACGTCTTAGGAAATAGTCAAGTGCTAATAGAGTAGTGATGAGGGTACTATTTTTCGCGTATGTGATTCGGTTTAGTTTGTTTTTATGTTCTCATGTTACCACACTTTGTGGTACACTTCTCTCGAAGAGAAGTATTATATACTTCTGATAGTATTGACAATCACAATGTTTTTATTGATAGTTCTTACCATTATCAGGTTTTTAAATACAATCATTTTTCAATGATTTAAACTTTGCGTTTTTTCGTTAATATATAGCTATAACAATTTAAAAAAGATCAAAGTTTATCGTAAAAAGTAATAATGGCGGTTACTCGTCCAAATACTAATCGATAAAAGAAACCAAAACCACATTTGTATCAAGAAACGTATGGATCATAATTTTTTATTCGAAATCGAATAAAAGGTATCGCAAAAAAGGTTTTTGGACTAAAATTCTTCTGATTATGTTAAAAATTTTAGTTTTTCGGAAAAAATACTTACGATTAATAATTGCATCACTCTACCTTTTTCCGAAAAAAATCGAGACGAAATACTTTTATATAATCTTCGTTTTACAAATTTTGGTATGTGAATATATTTGAATAATAGTTAACCGATCCCCGAGCCCTAGTTGATACGAAAATGTTTAAAGAATAGGTTTTATTTAAATTTTTCCTAAAGTCATACTTACTGCATTTACGTTATTTATGTTAGTAACAATTTTCTATCTCTCCGATAAAGTAAGGATGTCGGAATGTTTACATCGAGTTTGGGTAAAATACCAAGATATAAAGCAAATGGTATTCGGCTCCGAACGTACAACGGATAACCGACGAATGACTAGCATACAGCGAGCGGGTCGAAAAAGAAAAGCAATTGATTTAATCAAGTAGTGTTTCCCAGGCGCGTGGAAAGAATAATGTCTTATGTCATTATTCTTCTTCTTTCTCTTTCTGCAGACAATCGCGACCACCCGCGTAATAGAGAGAAACGCAAAATAGTACATTACCATTTCACCTTTACCTCAATAAAATCCACTATCAATTTATTCACGAGGTTTTCGCGTATACTTGTATTTATGTCACTTGGGATTAACTTAAGGGACAGAAAAGGGTACACTCTGCCTTTGATCATAGTGTCAGGGGACACGATTATGTAACGATTGTTATTAAAGGTAGTGGTGTGTATTTATTTTATCTATCCGTGAATATTGAGTGACTTCTCATTAAGAACAAATTGTAAAAATATACCTTTTTGTGTGCGATTAATCGATTACTAAAATATAATTCGAATGTATTAATAAAATATGAAATTTGCTCCAATTTTTCTTATTTTACGATTAATGTAAATTAATCGATTAATTTAGTGAGATTTCTAATCTATTTATGGTTTGAGAGGCGCTTAAATAGATTTTGTTCCAATTATTCTATATTTTTTCGATTAATGTAAATAATCAATTAATTTAGTGAGATTTTTTATCTATTTATCGTTTAAAGAGGGCTTAATCGGATTTTGTTCCAATTATTCTATAATTTTTTCGAATAGAGGAATTTCTGACTGTGGGAAAAACTCACTTTTTAAATTAATCGAACTGATTTTTAGAAAGTATTTAAAATTTTAATCGAATTGAAACCGACATGAAATTTGAACCACTACTTCCGTAACCTACTATGATGACGTCCCATGAATGAAAGAGAACAGACCCATATCATAAATTCCTTTCCAAGTATTTAAAACGGTAGATGTTAGTTCGTGTTCTGGTCAGTAGAACACGGTATTCGTGTGATAAATGATGCAATTCGTTGTAACAGTATATGTACTATCACTTGCAGGAATTTCAAGTACATCTTACGGGACGGATATTAAAAAAGGGAGATATAGAAAAGGGAAACCATTTATTTGGTCCATTGTGAAAAATAAGTAAAAAAAAAACCCTATGGGAAAGGTATTTTTTCATTTTCAATTCCTATTAAATCTTTAAAAAAATATATTTATATAAAAAAGAGTATGTAAGAACGTGACTCTATAAGCTTTAAGAAGTTTCAGTTGACGGAAATATTTTAGCCACATTTTTTTTATTATATTTGATATTTTGAAGTTAAAATAGATTTTTTTTTGGTTTAAAAATGTCCTTACGTTCAAGGTTACGGTATTACGGTGTCTACGACAAGTTATGATTGTACGAGCTATAAATTTAACTGTATAAGTCTCCATCCACAGGACCACAGGTATGTTTACTAACTCTGTCTAGACAAAACACATAAAAGAGAGTAAAAAAATTTAAAAAATGAAATAAAAGATGCTTTTCGGTCTTATTTTGCATATATTTTAAATTGTGAATTAATTATTTTCATATTCATAAAAAACATATACAAACTTATTAATATCAAATTTATGATAGTATAATAGACGGAGCTATAAAGACTGACCTTCATCTCTCAGGATAACCACAGGTCAGGGAAACCTGGAAAAGTAATGTGGCCTTCACACGCTCAATATTTTGAACAAATTAATTATTATAGATTATTCCCAAAACTTTTCACTAATTGTGCAAATCCAAATCCAGTATGATGTTGAATGCCCAATACCTATATAAAAAACCTTAAAACTTTATTGGACAAATATATTGATTAAATTCCACATGATTTATTCAATTATATTGAATATATTTTGGTCACAATAAAAATGTTGATGTTGAGTCAATCGTTCGGGTACAATTTTATTAACCAAACGCGTCGAAAAAACAGACTTAAATGTTATTCGAATGCGAAATATTGTTCAATTGTTTGAATAACATTATGAGCAGTAAAAAGACTCAAACAATATATATTTTCAGTTTACATGCAAATATTGTGCAAAATTTACGGCAAATGATGTTCCATTTCCTAAATACTATTGTGGCATTATATTTGAACTTTGCACAAATGTTAGTCTGGTTAACGTTTCATTTAAACTTGGTAACTTAATCAACGGGCCCCACGTTTTTTTGCGCAAATTATTGAGCGTGTAGGGTCTTTTGAGAACTTCAAGAAGCTCAATAAATTACTAATTGAAAAATATATTTGCTATTTTAAAACACTGCATGCATTATTAGCCATTAGAGAGCAGTCGTCTACATAAGTCAGAAAAGATTCAATATTGATTCACCAACGGAAATAAAATATCCAAGGCCTTTCAAAATAATAAACCACCATTAGGAAATATTGAACATCCTAATATCCCGGAATTCATATTCTCTGGAGGATTTCTCCAAGCTGAAACGCTTTTTGCCGTTAAAAGTCATTCCAAAAGGGCTTGCTAATAACATCACCTCTATATGGGTCAAGGATTCCAAATAAAACTGTAAATAATGGAACCAACTTTCAACCAATTTTGAAAAGCTTTATTTTTCATGCACCAAATTTAAGGGATGAAGATGTACAAAATCTCATAAAAAAATTAGAAGACCTAAAACTTTACCATTTCAAAGGGACTGAAAAGTTGACGGTCTTTCTAATTTCTTGCAATTCACCAGTGAGGCGGGGTTTAGCATTTGGCCTAATTTGTTAATAGCATCGAAACCACAGCATCAATACCTATTAATGTTGCCATAAGATACGTTCCAAAGGGTTATCACTAGTTACTGAGAGCTTGTCATGAAGTGACGTAGGTGAAACGTAATAGATTCTCGTAAAGCGACGTCTGGTGAGGCGTTGTCAAAGGTTTAGTACAGACTAAATAGGAAGATGGACTGTAAAACCGAGTGTAGTCAGTACTCGCGTCGTTCTCGAACTCTCTCTCAGTGAGTCTCTAGCATTACCAAGTATAGTTAGTGTCTTATTTATGCAACATATCTTTAAAACATATGATGTTGCAGAATAGCGATATTTTAATTTACTGTCTATGACAATGGTCAAGCGCTGTCCTTTGAACAATATCATATAACAAAACATATTTTTCTGAGGCTCACACATTCCGAACAAAGCAAGTCGCTCAGGACAATTATTTTATGATACCTCAAAAATAATAAAATTAAGTAATAATAATCTAAGCTTTGTCCAAGCTAAGCACGTGGCTTATTTACAGGCCTAGAGGGGTGGTGGCTAGCACCTATGCCATAGCTAACCAATAGCGCTATTATAGTTTTTACGGAAAGGAGAAACAGGTTAACACCACGGAGGAAAATTCCTTTTAACAAGTGGGGTGAGAACTTGCAAACCGAGGGGGTAGACACTTTGGATCTCTGTGTACACCTGAGTTCAAGAGAGTTCAGCTTTGACAGTGCATTGAGTTCAAAGCCTTCGGAACTCAGAGTTCAGCTTTGACTGTACATTGAGTTCAAGACATATGTACAGACTGTTAAAAAAGTCTTTGCGCGTTGCGTTTTTCGCACATATTTTACTATATTTCAAAAACTATTCAAGCTAGCGCTCTGGAATAAAGTGCGTTATAAAAGTTTTGCATTTCTCTTTCATATTTTACCCGTTCCAAAGTTGTCCTTTGCATACTTATACCGGAAACCGGAAATGTCAAAATTATCAACTTTGAAAATATTGGATTCTCGAGGATATAAATGCGATTTTCGGAATCCTTGGGGTCGATTCATATTTGAAAAGAGTTCACCAAATTCAATTCGGATGAATAGGTCACGAGTAATCAGCCTTTATTCAAAATCTGACAAACTTGGTTAGATTGGCGATAATTCATAATCGAGTATCGAATCTTTCTCGTAATAATGCTTGTTAGATGTTATGACACTTTATGCATATATATATGATTGGTCTTTTGGCGCAATACTTTGAAACAATCAGACGTTCATTAAAGGGATGGTGAAGTGGAAAATAAAGTAATTTTTTATTAATTCTTCTATAAGACCAATCTGCATCGTGAAACATCCAGGAAATAACACCGAACGATTTTTAAACGACAATTAGTTTGAAATTTCATGGATAATTTTAAATATGGATCTCCGACCAATCGCGTAGCGCCCCGCCTTTTTGTCAACAATTTTCTCTTGGCACGCTCCGTGTTGAATAAATTTATCGCGATGTGACAATTGTGGCGCGAGACATGGAGTGTGCCACGAAAATTTTGTTAACGAAAAGGCACGGCGTTACGGGGTTGGTCGGAGTTCCTTTTTTGAAATTATTCTTAAAATCTTAACCTAATTTGAATATTAAAATCAATGGGAGGTATTTCCTTAATTTTTCATTATGCATAGTGGTAGAAGAATCAATAAAAAAATCACTTTATTTTCCACTTCCCACTCCCTTTAAGAGAAAACTCGCGTCTTTTGAAGAGGAGAAGCGGTTTGAAAATTTTGTTATTTGGGCCATGATATCATAATATTTAGAACTCATTTTAATTACGTCTAGGTCTTCAGCCCGATTCATTGCAGCCTAGAGAAAATCTCATTCGTGATGGTGTATGCGCTTCACGAGATCCCTTCAAATAGACATATTCGACTATTCCAAATAAGAAACAACTTCAGAGGAGAGGGCTTCTATGCTAGGAATGTTCGCTACGCGATTGAGCTTCGCTAAACGGAGCCTGAGGTTGGCTATAGCCTCCCGCGTTTAGCGCAAATGTGAGGCCAGGGATAGATTTAATTTTAGAAGTGGGAATAGAGAATAGAGTAATCTAGGAACGCGTCAAATTCCCGGACCCCCTTCCACGGAAAGGAGGGGTATGAAAGAAGAGGCGTGTCAAAGCGACAAAGGTAAAAAGGAATAACGTATTTTTTGCCGATCCAGTCAGTATAACGTCATAAAAACCTAGTTTAAGTGAGCTAATCTGAAATTTGAAACTTTTTATTACGGGTTGGAGGGAGGGGCTTTATACTGGGCTATGAGTCGGACTGAATTAAACGCTAACCGTTCTCGAATCCTGCTTCTAAAATTAAATCTATCTCTATTGAGGCTTAATAATAAAGCCGACCACAACCAAAGCATGGGCAAACGCGTATTTCACAACTGACGTTCAAAGCTACCGATGGAAAAACCTAAAAATTAAATGAAAAAAAAAATGAATGCCGGTAAGAATGATCACAACTGAAAATAACAGCTAACAGCTAAAACGAACCCGAACGGTAAACACTTGAAGTTGGCCTCTCTGCGCTGCTGGTCTGCTACTCCTTTTGTTTATTTTCTATGGCAAAAATACTAACTTTGGGAGATATTGGGATATTAGGCCATTTGTGTTTTAACTTTTTAAGACTTTTATTGTGTAGGAAAGAAAAAACGACCCTGTTTAAAGAAACTTTGGATAAATTTTAATATTTAGTTAAAAGTTGAAATTTTTTTATAAAATTTGGACGAAAATATTTAAATAACAAGACTTCCTTTGAGTTTCAAATTGAAGAATGTTCGTGTGCTTTATTGAACTATTTTTTTACAAAAAAGACAGTCACTTTCAGTTTCAATTGTTGCTTTTATTGGACATCCCCTAGTCGTTAAAGGAAGGATGAAGAGGAAAAATAAAGTGATTTTTTGATCGACTTTTCTTATTATGAGACAATTATATGCACAGTGAAACATCCAGGAAATACAGTCTCCGAATGATTTTAAAATTCAAATTAGGTTCAGATTTTAAAGATAATTTGAAGTATTATTATTATTGTTGATGAGGAGGGTACGCGCCCTAGCACCGATGCCAAAGGCATATTGTGCATCCTCGTAATCAGGCCTTGAATAGGCCTGTAGCTGCAGCGTAGCTAAGAATTCGCTCCACCGTGAGAGAGGAGACCCTCGAGGGTTCCAGGGTGTGTGAATCAAAATATTCTAATCTAAGCGAGGCGAAGTAGTCGCACTCGCAAAGTACGTGGGCGGATGTTTCTTCCATCTCCTGACACGACCTACAGAGAGGGTCGTCGGCAAAACCCATCAGATGGAGGTGCCTATTAAGCCGGCAATGCCCGGTCAAAAGACCGGTGGCCAGCCTAATATCCCATCTGCCGAGCGAAATTAGGTCCCTAGCACGAGACCTGCAGGGACCATCGACAAACAACTTTGTCTGTCTCTGGCCCTCCATGCTGTGCCAGAGCTGATTTTGTATGACAGTCAACCTGTCATGCAGACACCGTTTGACGTGCCTGTAGGGGATGGGGACGGCCGGCTCCGGCCCCAAGAGCTTGGCCTCCGCACCCCTTTTCGCAAATCTATCGGCTTGCTCATTGCCATAATATCCGCTATGCCCTGGCACCCAGTACAGCAGAACCCTGTTGCAGGATGCCAGTCGCGCTAGCAGGTCGAGGCAGCTACGCACCAGTTGAGAAGAAATCTGACACTGGTTCAGAGCGTTCAGGGCAGCCTGACTGTCAGAATAAATTCTCACAGTCCGTCCGGTATACCCTTTGTTAATACAGTAATCTGCGCAATAACAGATCGCGGCAATTTCAGCCTGGAACACACTAGCGAAGGTGCCCAGGCAAGCAGAAAAGCCGACCCTTGTGGTTTGACAGTAATAGCCGGCGCCAGCGCCGGAATCAGTCTTGGAGCCATCGGTGAACCAAATGGTTTCACCCCCAGTGCCAAGAGGCAGCAGGTTAGTCCACTCTGCCCGACTGGGGAAGTGGATACTGAATGGCTTAGTGAAATCAAAACTGGTGACGGTTTTGTCAGAGCACATCGTAAGCGACGGCTCAAGTGCGGCGTACTCCCGAAAGAGCTTCGTATGGCTGTAATCCCAAAGTCTTGGAACCCAACAGCCACTAATGTTGAGCCTGTAGGCTCCCATGACAGCCTCCTCCTCAATGAAGAGATGAAGAGGAAGCATGTCGAGGAGCACCTCCAGGGAAGCAGTTGGGGTCGATCTCATGGCCCCCGTAACACCAATGCAGGCAAGCCTTTGAAGCTTGCGCAGGGCAGCCTGCACCGTCTTAAGCCGGACCCTTGTCCACCAGACAAGTGCCCCGTAAGATAGTATGGGTCTGATGATCCCAGTATAGAGCCAGTGTACAGCCTTGGGGTTGAGGCCCCAAGTCTGGCCGACAGAGCTCCTGGTCCTCCAGAAGAGCATCTTGGCCTTCTTAATACACCGATCAAGATGCGGCTTCCATGTGAGTCTACAATCAAAAGTCACCCCCAGGTATTTCACCTCGGAGGACTTTGTCAGGACCTGGCCAAAGAAAGAGATATCATTGAACAGATCCTTAGTATTCTTCCTCGTAAAAGGAACAAGGACAGTTTTATCAGGATTAACGGTGAGGTTAACCGCCTGACACCATTGCTCCACGCTAGAGAGAGCAGATCTCATAAGCGCGGTAACAGTATCCGGGAACTTCCCCGTAAAGACTATCGCTACATCGTCCGCATACCCGAAGCAGCAACAGCCCCCAGCACCCCCGAGCCTCCCCAGGAGCTCGTCCACCACCAGGCACCACAACAGGGGGGAGAGCACTCCACCCTGAGGGCAGCCCCTGCTGGTAGTCACCCCTAGAGAGTCCCCAAGGAGGGACGCCGACACCTCGCGGTCGGTAAGCATGGACTTGATCCAGCGGCCAAGAGTGGCGCTGATGCCAAATCTCTCAACAGCTTCAGTAATAACCGAGCTAGAGACCTTGTCAAAGGCCCCCTCGATATCGAGGAAGACAGCCAGTGAAATTTCCTGAAACTCGAATGCCCTATCCAGGCAATTCGTAAGGCCGTGAAGGGCCGTCTCAGTGGATTTGCCTTTTTGGTAGGCAAATTGTGAAGAAGAGAGAGGAGTTACCGAAAGTACCTCGTCTCTGATGTACCTGTCCACCAACTTCTCCAGAATTTTGAGGAAGAAGGAGGTCAGGCATATGGGTCTAAATGCTTTCGCCTCGAGATAGGAAGCCTTCCCGGGCTTGGGAATAAAGATGACCCTAGAGCGTTTCCAGTCACGAGGTATGTGACCGAGAGCAATGCAAAGTCTGTAGATCTTGCATAGCGGAGAGGCGATGTGGTCTAAGCCCTCCTGCAAAAGCAGAGGGAAGACCCCATCGGGTCCCGGAGACTTGTAGGGCTCAAAACAGTTGACAGCCCACCGAAGCTTGGGAATCGTGACAACCTGTCTGGCTACAAGCCAGTCTTCCCTCTTAGCCCTGTACAAGACAGGGTAGAGAGAGTCAGGGTTTGTTGGATTAATAAAAGTAGAATCAGGAAAATGGACCTCCAGCATATGCTTGAGAGTCTCAGCCCCAGATTTAGTGTACACACCCTCCCGTAGCTTAATAGCATTAAGTCGATGTGTGCTGTCGTGCGCTAGAATCTTCATGACCCTAGCCGTGGCAGGGACATTGGAGATTTGCTCACAGAAGGTCCGCCAGGAGTCCTTCTTAGCAGCTCTAATGGCCCTGTTGTAGGCGTTAAGGGACTGCCTGTATCCAGCCCAGTCACCCGTGCGCTTGGCTTTGTTAAAGAGCCTGCGCGTGTATTTACGAAGCCGGCTGAGATCCGCGTTCCACCAAGGGACAAGCCTCGAGCGGTTGACGGTCTTAAGTGGGCAGTTCCGGTGGAACGACTCCATGATGGAGCACTGTAAATCACCAGCAGCCCGATCAAGATCCTTAGGTGAAGTAAGTTTAAGAGTGTGACCCCCTCCGTAGCGTAGGATTAGGTCTTCCCTATAGCCGGCCCAATTAGTCCGTTTTGGGTTGCGTATCTCCGTCCCCGCCGGGACAGAAGTAATCGCGACAGTAAAGCAGATGTGCCTATGATCCGACAGAGACGGTTCATTTGACACATGCCAGTTAGACACGGAAGACACGAGGTTTTCTGTGGCTAGCGTGAGGTCAATGACCTCCCTTCTATTAGAAGTAACAAAAGTAGGTTCATTGTTTTGATTAAGAATATAGAGTTTACAACCAACTAAATATTCTAGTAAATCATCACCCCTCTTGTTGCAGTCAGAGCTGCCCCACGTGATGTGATGAGCATTGGCATCGCAGCCAATGATTAGCTTGTCCCCTCTCTTTTCACATTGATTGACCAAATTGATCACCTCAATTGTCGGGAGAGAGTCCGCGTCGTGGGCAAAGTATGCGGAGGCAGCCGTGATAGTCAACTTGGCATGCCCAGTGGCCAGGACTAGATTCACGGCCGCCGTGTCCTGGGAAGTGTACAGCGGTAGAGAGATACAACAAAGATCCCTCCGAACCAAAATACACGCCCTAGGTCTAGCAGCAGTTTGGTCATAGAATAGTGACCCCGCCGCGTCAAGACCGAGGATTTTGCCATGGCAAATCCACGGTTCTTGTATGAGGGCCAGATCAAGACCCTCTATAGCAAACCTCCTGCAGAGTACCGCAGAGGCCGCCTTACTGTGGTGCAAGTTGATTTGAATTGCACGTAGCGTCCCCATGGTCCCTAAGAGAGGGGTTCAGAAGGGACCTAGCTACACCTCATCGGTCCCGAGAGGGCTAATGGCACCTCCCCCCCCGACAGGCGAGCTCCCAGTCCCAAGATCCTCCCCCTCACCAGGACCACTAGGACGCTCATCGGCTGAACCCCGAAGGGTCCCATCCGATTCTTCCAGTAGGGTGGACTCATCCATGGAAGAACAGACTTCCGAATGAGCCACCCCCCCCTCCCCCTCTGTGCCTAGAGCGACACCAGAGAGCTCCTCCGCGAGATCCCCCATCTCGCTAGTCCCACCCCCCGCCGCAGACTCGGCTACAGTGGTTTTAGTGGTTTCCGTGTTCTGAAGGAGTTTGAAGGAACCCTTGTCCACTCCAGTATAGCCCACGAAACCAGCATTCTTAATGGCTTCCAATGAGGAGCCATCAATTAGCAGTACCCAGTACCGTACGGCCCTGTCCACGTACGTCCGGATACATTTCCAGCGTTCAGTGGCAAAACCTGCATTAAGGACCTTTAGGCGCCGAAACAGCACCGCCGGCTCCTTGGTGATCTGGTCCTTGGTGCGGAACATTACCTTAAACGGCTTAGGGAGTTCGCTAGCTCTCATTACTGAGAGCACCGCATCCCCCACCACCGAGTAGGCTAAGTTGTCCTTCAACCATTGCCCAGTGAACGAATCCTCACAGGAGTATACTAGGGCCCCGGTCGTCAGGCTAAAGTTCGCAAGGCGCGGTAGAGGGCTCCCCGAAGGTATCCCATCCAGCGCCCTTAGAATCGCCTTCTGAATTGGGCCCACGTCTTCCTCCGTGATGACCGCCGTCGGATAGCCTTTTTTGACAATGGCCATCTTTTCTGAGCTGGCGGCGTCACTATAGGACTTAGCCTTTTTCGACGCCGCCTGCGAGGTACTTGGTGAGGGAGTCGAATCCTCCGCTCTGGGCCTCTTCATTGGGTTGTCACGAGCCATCGCACCCCCAGCGGCGGTGGAGACCGTTTCAGACCCCGATTTGACCTTTTGCCGAGCAATCCGTCGTTTGAGACGACGACGCAAGGTACTTTTCGAGGGCTTGCCAGACACACGCACCGATAAATCGTCACGAGTATCGCTGGATACAAGCCCTTGTGAAGTGGTATCAGTGTGGGTTCTGCCTTGAGCAGACCCCTGCACCGTAGGTTTGGTAGTGTTAGAGTTGTTTTGATTTAATTTATCCATGGGAATCCCACGAGTAAGGGGGCAAGTAAAAGGTCACCACCCGGTAGTCCCCCACCCGGGTGGAAGGCTAGATACAACGGGGTGTCGCCCGGTGCCCCGAGGGGATCGTTAGCGATACCGAAGTTTTACTTCCCCAGTACCATGCAGCCCTCGGCACGATGCCTCAACACCTTGGCTTGGGAAGGGCGCGTATCCGCTTAGCCCACACAACGTAGTGGTTAACCAGCTCTCACCACCGAGGAGGTGTGATACTCCGCATCGATGAGGACCCAAGCTAGCGTGTGTGAAGTTAAAAACGCGAGCGGGAAGCCAAAGCAAGGGGGGGAAAAAGATACACCCCATCTAGCTTGCGTCCCCAACTTCGAGAGCCTAATTTGAAGTAAGCACCACTGACTAATAGCTTAACGCCCTGCCTTCCTGTTAACAAAATTTCCGTTGCACGCTCTATATCTCGCGCCACGATAGTCACATCGCAAGCAACTTTTATTAAATCTCGCGATAAATTTCATTCGGCATGAAGCGGCCCGAGAATTTTGTCAATAGGAAGGCAGGGCGTTACGCGATGGGTCGGAGGTCATTTTTTCAAATTTTCCGTAAAATCTGAACCTAATTGGAGTTTCAAAACCATTCGGAGATATTTTCTGGATGTTTCACTATGCAGAATGGTGTTATAATTAGTAGAAGAATCGATAAAAAATTATTTGATTTTTCATTTCACCCTCCCATTAAGCACATTCTTAATCGTATTCTAAAAGACAGACATAAACTCTAATGAAATTAGGAGGTAAAGCATTGTAATATTAAAAATAGAGATGCGCCCTGTTCGCTGGTATTTTTTTCTCCGTATGAGTAACCAGCCCACGTCGTGACCGGTATTAATATTAATAACCTGATAGTTATTCTTGACTAACTTAAAACATTGTTTTAGTGTATGGTTTCAGGCTCAGCAGGACAATTGTCCAACCCATACGTCCCGACTCGTTGCAATATTTTTGGAGAACGAAGGAATTAACGCTTTGGATTGGCCCGACTTGAACCCGATTTAGCGTTTATGTCTGTCATTTAATAAAAGATTAAAAATGTGTTTAAGGGCTACGGGAGGTTAAGTAAAATATTAAGCTACAATTGAAACTGAAAGTGACAGTCTTGTTTGTAATAGATAGTTCAAGAACGCAGACGGTATTTCCTGGATGTTTCACTATGCAAAATGGTCTTATAATTAGAAGAAGAATCGATAAAAAAAATCACTTTATTGTCCTCTTCATCCTCCCTTTAAGGGCTAGGGGATGTCCAATAAAATATCAAGCAACAATTCAAGCTGAAAGTGACTGTCTTGTTTGTATAAAATAGTTGAGTAAAGCACACGAGCATTCTTCAATTTGAAACTCGAAGGAAGTCTTGTTATTTGAAAATTTTCGTACAAATTTTATAAATATTTTTCAACTTTTAACTAGTTATCAATAATGATATTAATAGTTATCCAAAATTTCTTTAAAAAGGCTAGTTATCTTTCCTACACAATAAAAGTCTTAAAACACAAAATGGCCTAATATCCCAATACCTCCCAAAGTTAGTATTTTTGCCATAGAAAATAAACGAAAGGAGTAGCAGACCAGCAGCGCAGAGAGGCCAACTTCAAGTGTTTACCGTTCAGGTTCGTTTTAGCAGTTAGCTGTTATTTTCAGTTGTGATCATTCTTACCGGCTTTCATTTTTTTTTTTCATTTAATTTTTAGGTTTTTCCATCGGTAGCTTTGAACGTCAGTTGTGAAATACGCGTTTGCCCATGCTTTGGTTGTGGTCGGCTTTATTATTAAGCCTCAATAGAGATAGATTTAATTTTAGAAGCAGGATTCGAGAACGGTTAGTGTTTAATTCAGTCCGACTCATTGCCCAGTATAGAGCCCTCCCTCTAACGCGTGATGAAAAGTTTAAATTTTCGTATTGCTCAATTAAACT
Source organism: Phalangium opilio (assembly GCF_054372755.1). Taxonomy (NCBI): domain Eukaryota; kingdom Metazoa; phylum Arthropoda; class Arachnida; order Opiliones; family Phalangiidae; genus Phalangium; species Phalangium opilio. Next base: position 4,849,191 of record NW_028324158.1, on the reverse strand, counting down.
ACGTTTTGCTGACGTTACTGACGGGATCGGCAAAAAATACGTTATTCCTTTTTACCTTTGTCGCTTTGACACGCCTCTTCTTTCATACCCCTCCTTTCCGTGGAAGGGGGTCCGGGAATTTGACGCGTTCCTAGATTACTCTATTCTCTATTCCCACTTCTAAAATTAAATCTATCCCTGGCCTCACATTTGCGCTAAACGCGGGAGGCTATAGCCAACCTCAGGCTCCGTTTAGCGAAGCTCAATCGCGTAGCGAACATTCCTAGCATAGAAGCCCTCTCCTCTGAAGTTGTTTCTTATTTGGAATAGTCGAATATGTCTATTTGAAGGGATCTCGTGAAGCGCATACGCCATCACGAATGAGATTTTCTCTAGGCTGCAATGAATCGGGCTGAAGGCCTAGACGTAATTAAAATGAGTTCTAAATATTATGATATCATGGCCCAAATAACAAAATTTTCAAACCGCTTCTCCTCTTCAAAAGACGCGAGTTTTCTCTTAAAGGGAGTGGGAAGTGGAAAATAAAGTGATTTTTTTATTGATTCTTCTACCAGTATGCATAATGAAAAATTAAGGAAATACCTCCTATTGATTTTAATATTCAAATTAGGTTAAGATTTTAAGAATAATTTCATAAAAGGAACTCCGACCAATCCCGTAACGCCGTGCCTTTTCGTTAACAAAGTTTTCGTGGCACACTCCATTTC